>NW_026898610.1:0-57009 GCF_033153095.1 Gastrolobium bilobum
TAAACTCAGCAATAAAAATGCACAGTAAACAAACTGGAATCAACAATGTAAACATCAAAACATCATCTAATAACAATGAGTTCCGGGTACTCTTTCAACCCAACTCTAAGAAAATTAGCTCATCACCACAGGTTGGTGAGCTAACATACAACAAGAGTACATAATAAAAACAGAAACTTTAAAATGTACTAAAAACAAAACTCAGGAACTATCAACAGCCGATAGCCCTGAAGCAGTGCTCACCAAAAATTACAAACAGAAATACTAAAAATTGAAAACAGAAACAGTAACATAAAAATATCCCCAAAGAGCAAAATAAAATTCAGCGAAGCAGAGAAGAATAGAGAGTGTCCTACAAAAATGCCTTTATCCCTTTCTTTATAGCTGATCCCAAATCACCTCCTCCACCGTACGTATGCTCCTCGCTCTACTCGATTGTGGGTGTCCCTTGCGTGATCAGCAACGCACCACAAAAGCAGCTCCAGCTACCACTACTAACAACCTCCAGCTCATCAACTTGTTTGGATTTTTCTGTGTCTTCAAAAATCGGGTAGGGTTTGTGTTGTGGGTTGTTCGATTCAAGAAAAGAACCATGGTGGGGTTAGGGTTCTGTGTCTTCGATCGATTATGAAGGGCGGTCTAGATCGGTGAAGGGATTTGGAAAGAGCTGTTGAGATGAGGGTCTAGATGGAGGTGGGTTTTCTTGGACGGTTTGAGTGCTAGGGTTTTTTTTTTCTTCCTTTCTGATCTTTCTCACGATTCTGCCTCTGTCTCTTGTTTCCTTTATTTTCTTTCTTTTCTCACTTTTCTTCTTTTCTTCTTTGGGCCATTGGTTGGTTGGTTTTCATCTGGCCCATTCTTTTATTTTCTTCTTTTGATTTGGCTTTTTCCACCTTTTTTCTTTCTTTTCTCACTTTGGGCTTCTGATCAACAAAGGATTGGCCCAATTTTTCTTCATTCTTTTTGCTTGGAGAAATAACACTAATTTGGGCTTGAAACATACAAAATTAGTCCATTAACTTTAAAATCAGAATTCTTCACTTCAATGCAATATTTGGGGTTTTAATTTACAAAAGATATCCTTTTCATTCCCATTTGAACATCAAAACACATGTTCAAAGTCAAAAATCATGGACTTATTAGGTACAGTTTCTCTAAATTGAATCCTAGTTCAAGACAAAACAAAATAAAATAAAATATTTTAACTTAATAGTTAATTTTATTGTAAATATTATATAAAAATGAATAAAATAAAATTATAAATAAGCAAGGAAATATCTTTAGTTAGAATGGTTCAAAATAACAACTAAAATAAATAAAAAAGTTATTGAATTGTTAAAAATATATATTTATTATATATATGCTATAGAATTCATAATTATATTATATTTATAAATCTTTGAATTTATACACTTTTATTTATAGTTTTTATTTTATTTTTTAAATAATAGGCATTTTGATAAATAAAAAATTGGTCAAAGGAAAAGTCCAAACCAACTAGCTAAATCATAATGCTTGGGTTAGAAAAAACCTTATTACGAAATGAACTTTGTAGGTGAAGGCAACAAAAAAGAGATTTTGAGACTAACTTGCGGACTAGGGTGTTAAGAGGCCGAGCCGAACCGAGTTTTGGTCTTAAAATATTAAGTCTGTGTTTAAATGTGTTAGTTTCATCAAGTTTGTTACCTGTTATCTCTAAAGTACGAACACAGGATATTTGAGAAAAAATGCGTGTCGGACACGTGTCCGACATGGACACATTCCGACACGCGGTCAACTTTTTGGGACACAATGACTAAGGGGACACGCGATTTTGACCGAATCCGACACGTGGTCAATATATTTGGACACGTTTTGACATTTTTTTTATAAAAAATAAAATAAAATTACAATTAAAAAAATTAAAAAAAATTTATTAAGATTTAAAAAGTTAACAAAAGTGAACCCTATCTTATCTTGTTGGACGCTGCCTCATCTCTTCTTCGTGGTCGTCGTCGGATCTCTACTTCTCCTCCCTTCTTCCTACCCTAAACCACAAATTGCAAGCCTTTGGACTCTCCCTTATCTGAACTTTGTTTCTTTTCTTCCTGTGTCATTCAACTTTCTGAGCACCGAAACAATTAAGCAATTCAATGAACTTCCTAAAAGGGGGGAATAAAAATCCTGAGAAAGTACCTTATGGTTATGGTCATCCATGGGGGAAGGGAGAGAGAAATGGAGTGTTAATATGTGGGATGATGGAATGGTGAAGAAGATGAAGATGAAGATGAAAATGATGATGATGTAGATGTTGATTGGGATTTTGATTGTGATGGCATAGAGAGGAGGAGACAGCAAGATTCAAAGAGAAGTCTATGTGATTCCAGCTCTCTGTCTCTTCATCCCAATTATTATGTGTGTTTCAATCTTCATTCAAGTGGAAAAGAGTTATGTTGGAATAAGAATATTCCCCATATTGTTACAGATTTGCTGTATATAGTTGTTAGGATTAATAGCCTATCTATTTTGTTAGTTTGTTAGATTCTTAGGATCAGATTTGTTTTGGTTGTTACGAAGAATAACAACCGTGCCTTCAGCATTGTGTATTTAATGGCTAGCCAATTGTAAAGTTAAACAGAATGAATGCAATACAAAGTTACAATTTAACATGGTATCAGTGGTACGATCTAAACACTTCCGCCTATCCTTTTTCTGAATTCATTGGCTAGCTTTGCCATGGTGATCGAAGGGGTTAGTGGCTCCAAACCTTCTGACCCAACTTCACCTTACTATCTTGCGGGATCCGATAATCCTGGCATTATTTTGACAACAGTAATGCTGAAAGGTGATACCAACTATGATAATTGGGCCAAATTGATGAAAAATGCGCTCAAATCCAAGAATAAGATGGGGTTCATCGATGGTTCCATAAAGAAACCAGCACAAACATACCCGGTTGAATGGAGAGCGTGGGAGATGAACAACTCTATGATCAATGGGTGGATTCATAACACCATTGATCCGAAGCTTCAGCCTTTTATTAAGTGTTTCGATGAGGTAAAACTTCTGTGGGACGACTTGAAGGAAAGGTATGCTGTTGAAAATTTCTCAAAGCAGTACCAGTTGAAAGTCAATCTTACCAACATCAGGCAACGTGGAAGCAGCATCGGAGAATACTACATGCAACTGCGCGCTGTGTGGGATGAACTTCAAAGCAGCCAAACCCACCGTTCATGTGTGTGTGCTGGTGACTGTGTATATGCGAAAGACGTCGAAGATGCAAGGGAGCATGATCAAGTGTACACTTTTCTTATGGGATTGGATGACTCTGTCTATGGGAATTTGCGTTCCCAAATCCTTAATACCTCTCCTTTACCCACGTTGAATAAGGTTTATGCTATTGTCACCCAGGAGGAAACTCATCGTGCTATTGCTCGACAACAAACCCCAGCTCCTAATGCAGTGGGATTTGCGGCTCAGAGCCGTGACAACTATGTTGAACGTCCGCCATGCATTCATTGTGGAAAAACAAACCATGAGGCTTCTCGCTGTTGGCAGAAATTTGGCTATCCTCCTGATCGTGACAGGAACTTTGGAGGCGATCGTGGCAGGGGGAGAGGCCGCGGTGGTCGTTCTGGAACAGATAGATATTTTTCCAGAGACCGAAATTCATCACACGGAGCTTCGCAGACCAAGTCACTAGTTGCAAATGCAGCGCAACTATCTGAACCAATAGCTCAAGCGAATGCATTCTCAGTCTTAACGCCAGAGGTGGTAACTCAATTACTTTCCTTGGTTGACAAATCTCAGCCGACAATGGACAAGCTCACTGGTAAAAATGCTTTTTCTACTTGGCTCATTGATAGTGGGGCATCCAAACATATGACAGGAAGCCTGGAATTGCTCCATAATATTACAAATATTTCACCATTGGCTGTTGGTTTACCTAATGGCAATGTTACTTACGCCGTTAAGAAAGGCTCCATTTTACTTGCTCCTTTGGTGTTATTATCTGACGTATTATTTGTCCCACATTTAACCTGCAATCTTATATTTGTGTCTCAGTTGTCGCAACATCATAATATCCAAGTTATATTTAATGATGAAAAATGCATTTTGCAGGACCGCAAGCTGAGGATGGAGATTGGATTGGGTGATCTTCAAGGTGGTGTGTATGTGTTTCGACCAAATCAAGCTGTTGCTCTTGCTGTTCGTTCTTCTGACTCACCAGAATTGTGGCATCAACGCTTCGGCCATGCATCTCATGACGCTATTTCTTTGCTTTCTAGTTACATTAATTTTCGTGACGATCATTTAAGTAATAATGCTTGTGACGTTTGTTATCGCGCAAAGCAGACACGTTCAATATTTCCACTTCATGACCACAAAAGTAATAAAGTTTTTGATCTGATCCATTGTGATATATGGGGTCCTTACAGTGTTTCCTCTTTGAATGGTTCTCATTATTTTCTTACGATTGTTGATGACTACAGCCGTGTTACATGGGTTCATTTGATGCGTGACAAAAGAGAAACATTTGCTTATTTCTCTAAATTTGTTAACATGGTTAATACTCAGTTTGAAGCAAAATTTAAAATTGTTCGTTCTGATAATGGTACTGAGTTTAAATCCAAACAGATGTGTCAACTATTTTCTGACAGTGGTATGATTCATCAGACCTCTTGTGTCTATACACCGCAGCAAAACGGATGCGTCGAAAGAAAGCATAGACATATCCTCAATGTGTCTCGTGCCCTCTTATTTCAAGCAAATTTGCCTACACGGTTTTGGGGGGACTGTGTTATGACCGCAGCACATATAATAAATAGAACTCCTACAAGGCTTCTTCAAGGCAAAACTCCTCATGAGTTGCTATTCGGGTGTGTTCCTCATTTTGATCATTTTAGGGTCTTTGGTTGTCTATGTTATGCTTCCATGCAACCAAAGCCCCAAGAAAAATTCAGATCTCGTTCCAGGAAGTGCATCTTCATTGGATACCTATATGGTGTTAAAGGATGGAAGGTATTTGATATTGAAACTGAAGAATGCTTTGTCTCACGTGATGTCAGTTTTCATGAAACCATTTTTCCATTTGCTGATCTTAATATCATTCCTCCTGCTCCGGTATTGCCTCGTTTTCTGCATGATGATGAAACTACAGTCCCTGCACGATGTGATACTCCATTACCAGTTGAACCTTCTTCGGATTCTTTACTTATTGTTGATCAGACACAGGTCCAAGGCATTGACTCTTCAGCCGAACCAGTTGAAATTTGTTCTGATGACTCTTCAGCCGAACCAGTTGCAACTCGTTCTGATCCAACACAGGTCCAAGGTGTCATTTCTTCAGCAAGTGACAATCCCGCTGCTGAGTCCCATCTATCGGGTGTGTCTCGATCCTCTAGAACAAGAAAGCCACCTTCATACCTCAGTGACTATAAGTGCAATACGGTGAAGTCCTTACCAACACATACACTCACTTCTCAGATCGCCTCTTCCACTCTTCCCTCAGGTATGCGATATCCAATTGTTAATTATGTGACAACTAACAGATTTTGTCGAAAACATCGCGAGTTTGTTGCAGCGATTGATGCAGGTAAGGAACCAAGATCGTTTAAAGAGGCAGTGGCTCAAAGTGAATGGCGCAAAGCTATGGCAGATGAAATTCACGCCCTTGAAGAGAATAATACTTGGCGTATTACAGACCTGCCTCCAGGAAAACAGGCTCTACCGTGCAAATGGGTATACAAAATTAAATATCTTTCCGATGGTACTGTGGAACGCTACAAGGCACGTTTAGTCATAGCAGGCAATCATCAAGTTGCGGGCGAAGATTTCACTGAGACATATGCTCCCGTTGCCAAAATGGTCAGTGTTCGTGTTTTTCTTTCAGTAGCAGCTGCTAAAGGGTGGCATCTTCATCAAATGGATGTCCACAATGCTTTTCTTAACGGTGACTTGCATGAAGAAGTTTATATGCGTATTCCTCAAGGCTTTGATAAAGCTCATGAACACAAGGTATGCCGCTTGCAACGTTCATTGTATGGCCTTCGTCAATCTCCTCGCAACTGGTTTGCTAAGTTGAGTGTTTCCCTCTTACAATATGGCTTTGTTCAATCTCAAGCCGATCATACTTTATTCACTTTTAGCAGTGGGACCACGTTCCTCGCCTTGTTAGTTTATGTGGATAATATTGTTTTAGCAGGAAACGATTCTGATACTTGTGCCCAAGTGAAAGCTTATCTTAACAGGTGTTTCAAAATTAAAGATTTGGGGCTTCTGAAATATTTCTTAGGCATTGAAATTTCCCGTAACAAAGATGGAATTTTCTTGTGTCAACGGAAATATGCATTGGATATACTTCAGGATACCGGTTTGTCAAATTGTAAACCGGTCTCTTTCCCCATGGAACAAAATCATCGTTTGGCTCTGGATGATAGCCCTGCTTATATTGATCCAGCTCGATATAGGAGGATAGTTGGCAAATTGGTCTACCTCACTATCACTCGACCTGATCTGACTTATGTTGTTCATATACTTTCTCAATTTCTGCAAGCACCAAAAGAGGCTCATTATGAAGCTGCCATTCGAGTTCTCAGGTACATTAAGACAAATCCAGGACAAGGCATTCTTCTCTCCTCTCATAGTGATCTTCAGATACACGCTTTTTGTGATTCTGATTGGGCGAGTTGTCCTTTAACTCGACGCTCTATTTCTGGTTTTTTTATTATGCTTGGCTCCTCCCCTATATCGTGGAAGACGAAGAAACAATTAACTGTATCTCGCTCTTCCGCCGAAGCTGAGTATCGTTCTATGGCTGCTGCAACAGCTGAAATGGTCTGGTTGAAATCTTTCCTTGCTTCGTTACAAATACAACACAATGCACCTATGGAACTATGCTGTGATAATCAATCAGCCATGCACATTGCGGCAAATCCGGTTTTTCATGAACGAACCAAGCACATCGAAATTGATTGTCATTTTGTGCGCGAACAATTATTGGCCAAAACTATTCGAACTACTTTTGTTCGTTCTCACATGCAGCTAGCAGATATCTTTACAAAGGCTCTTGGTCAAGCCTCCTTTCTTGCTTTTCTTCCCAAGTTGGGCATTTCGAATCTCCATGCTCCAACTTGAGGGGGAGTGTTGGAATAAGAATATTCCCCATATTGTTACAGATTTGCTGTATATAGTTGTTAGGATTAATAGCCTATCTATTTTGTTAGTTTGTTAGATTCTTAGGATCAGATTTGTTTTGGTTGTTACGAAGAATAACAACCGTGCCTTCAGCATTGTGTATTTAATGGCTAGCCAATTGTAAAGTTAAACAGAATAAATGCAATACAAAGTTACAATTTAACAAGTTAAATGAAAAATGAGGATAACATTTAATTTTTATTTAAATATAGTTGTTTTCTAATTTTTAATTTTTTTATTACTTTGGAAGTGCAAATAGCTAAACAGTTCACTTACTCGCTGATATATATTAAAAATAATTTAATATCAAAACGTGTCCTAACATGTCGAAATTTAGTATTTTTTAAAATTAACGTATCGAAGTGTCGTGTCGTGTCCCGTGTCTGTGTCCGTGCATCATAGCCTGTTATGAATATAATTATCGGCATGTGGCCTGACTTATTTACAAAAAATTAAAAATCTAATTTAGCCTGTTTAAAAAAAATAAGATAACAAAAATTTATCCAAACAGAATATACAATCAACAATCCTAGTAATTCCATAAGTATTCGTAAATTCAATGTATATCCAAACAGCATAATAAAGAACAAAAAAGTATGTTTAACTAATAAAATGGAGAGAAATAGATTGAGGAGAGAGAGATGGGTATTACAAATAGTATAAAAATTTATAAAATAAAAATAAAAATTAATATAGTAAGCCAGCTCAGGCTTTAAGGTTGAGCTTTTGAATCGGAGCCTGAGATCATTTTATTAAACGAGCTTTTATACAAGTCCAAACCTGGTTCTAACAACCAATATTAGGCATGTAAGCTCATGCCTTCACGAGCCGAGCCAAAGGGCCCTGAAAGGCCACTGGTTCATTTATTACCCATGTTGCATGCTATAATTTATTTTGACAGTAATAGCAAAATTACCTGAATTAGTTTAATTAGTTACCTGAATTAACTATGGTTATTTAAATCATGTTCAGTTATGTTTGCCTAAACTCACGTTCATTTGACTCATACTTAAAGAACAAGTAATCACTATGTATTTTTCTCATTCACGTAACCAGAGAGGTCGAGGCTCAATGCAAGGTTTGTCTCAAGAATTCAACAACACATTGAAGGAGATATGTGGGAATAATGAAATTACAATGGTTATTGAGAAGGAGTTGTTCAAAACAGATGTTGAAAAGAACAATAATAGACTCTCACCGTCATTGAACCAAATTACAAGTTTTATATATCTTTAACATGTCCTCTCACACAAGAGTTTATTGGACTTGAACTCTCACACAAGAGTTTATTGGACTTGAAATGTGAATGATGCATCAAACCCAGCCTATCTGTGTTAAGAAATTTCACAAAAGTGAAAAGCGGTGAAAATCGAACCGGTAACACCTAGACTCTGATACCATGTAAAGAATAATCTCAACATAAAAGTTTAAGCTTGGAAAAGAAGTTACATTAATAATTTTATATGTCTCGGAAAAGAAGTTACATTAATAATTTTATATACAAGTTTATTGAGAGAGAATGAGTTAAAGCTTCTTGAAAAGCAAAAGTCTATGAAGGTCTCGTTGATCCATAAATAAACAGGGAATGTGGTTCCTCTAAAGGAGAGTATTGTTGAATTAAGACAATGGGATAAGAAGAAATGCTCTACTTATGTGATGATTGGGTTTGGGATAGGTGATTGGGTTCAAATTTGGGCATCAAGAAGAGCAGATGAAGATGCTCTTTGCTTGGATCTCGTTGTTATTTCAAAGAGAGATGTTACTATTTCTTTGGAAAAAAGCTGGGCCAAGACTAGAAAAAGAAGCATTCGTCATGAAGTAGCCACCCCAAGTAAAAGATGTAAGCAAATCTGTCAGCATTGAGTAATCTTTATGTAATTAGATTGATTTGATGATTGTAGTGTTTTCATTTTTTGTTTTGATTTTCTGTATAATACAATGTTAGACACAATCATGGATTTGGCGAGTTTGGCGTAGTTCATTATGGTGTATTGGCTGTGTTTCTTTACAAAGCTAGGCCGTGCTTTTGGCGTAAATCACATAATCTGTTTGCTTTCTTGCCATTAAATTTTCTTCATCCACACAGGAGAATTGGGTTAATGGCAAGAAAGCAAGCTAAACTCTTTAATTTAATTGTTCAGTCCTCAATGAAATTGCTTCAAAAAGTGATGTTCTACAAGCAGTGATTGAATGGATACAGTTTCTCTAAATTGAATCCTATTAGCCCAACAGTTCAATAGATTTAGTCTAAGCAATAACATTGTGTTACGATCCCATTTGCAAGATATGGAACTTGAAGTCTTACATTGGTTATATAAGCAACTAATGTGAAGTTTATAAGACATTGGACACTTATACTCTTTGAGCTAGTTTTAAGGAGGTTTCTTATCACATTGGCAATGAATTTGCATACTTACAAATGCTGTTAATTCAAGGATTCCAAGCAAGATGTGGCGCAGTATATGATCATACACTGCAAGTGCAATATCATTGAGGATACTGAATTTTAAGTTCTTTGGGATTTTGGTTAAGAGAGAAATAAAGAAAAAGTTACAACACCAATTTGATAACAAAATTCATAACAAATATTTTGTATAAAATAAGAATATGAGACAAACATATAATGAAGTTGGAAATATCCTTGTGTCCTAAATCAGCCTCTTCAACAAAGAAATGAAGTAAACAATTAAAAGCCCTTTTCCTAAGAGTCCATCAAGCTTCATATCTCTTCTTATCAAAACCACAAGTGCCCAAACCAATCCAACAACCAAAAATGCCAATGTCTCCAAGAGATATGGATCTCTAGGAATCACTACAGGTTGTGGGTACTGTGACCATGTTGAAGACACAAGAGACAAGCCCAACCCAACAACAGCATTGAAGATAGAACCAGCATAGCAACCTGATATTGCTATTTGAGCACCCTCTGGTCCACCATTTAAAGCCATAGTCACATTTGTCATCAAATCCCCGAGTGAGTTCCCCCAAGCAAGAACTGTTAACCCCAATATTGAAGGACTTATTCCACATATGTAGCCAATTGAAACCAACAACCCCACCAACTCTTGAGCTAAAATGTAGCTCCAAGTCACACTCATTACAAACCCTCCTGCAAGCCAAGCAAAGTGCCTTGGTGGCTTTGACATTTCTGTTGTGAAAAATGCAATCACACCAAATATAATTCCAACCAATAATCCAATTCCATAAACAGTAAAATTTGTGCTCGAAAAACTGTTTTCCTTATAAGGGTACCACAGGACAGACAAGAGAAGAGGTGCTAATATCACTGAAGAAACTGCATAAGGCTTTGACCAATTCTCTTCACCAACAATAGGAATTGTCAACCTTGTAGGCAAGTAAAGGGGCATCTCCATGATATAAAGCGACATTCGATATATTGAAGATATCAAATTCATGTCACATACTTGAGCACCATTTTCAACACAATCAATTGATCCTTTATCTGTACCATTTATGAGAAGAGGCACATTCAAGTCATCACCAGAACTTGAACTAGTACTCTTCATTTTAGCATCATCAACAGAGCCACCCTTCCATCCGGTAGAAGAAGAGACACAAACAACAATCACATACACCACATACATAGAAAGAAAACCAATTGCTCCAAAAACATTGATCTCACCCGTGATCAAAATACTAAACAAGTAGACAATAGCCGAAAGAAGAAAACAAACATCTCTCAGAAAATCAGATTTTATCACTCGGATCCCCCTTTGACTTATTGAAATGCTCACTATCCCCACCACAACACAGGACACAAAGGAAACACCCCCAAGAACTGTGTTAAAGCCAATGCTGTGAGTCCCATTACCCTGAAAAGAGACAAGGCTTGAGAAAACATCATTGGCACCATTGCCAAGAGCGACAAGGGTCACTCCAGCAATTGTTGGGGACAACCTCAGTGATTTGTATAGGTTATCAAGGGAAGGACAGAAATATTCAGAAGTTGTGTTAGCCAATAGATGAAACATGACTAAGAGCCAACAAATTAGGAGACTAGGACCCAATAAAGGGAAACTCCCAAATTTGCAATAGAAAAGGTAAAGGTAATCAATATAGCCCTGAGAGACACATGGGTCATTGGATTTAAGGTACATACACTTGGCTTTGTAGTCACCAATGGTGTTTAAGCTCTTGCAATCATTCTCACTATTGCCATCAAAGGAAGAGAGGTTAGTCTCAACCACAACTTCGGGAGAGTGGAAATAATGAACAATCACATAAGCAAAAAACACAGGGAGGAACAACTTGTTCAAGAAGAAGGTGTAATTATAAGTGTAAATGTAACTCATGCGTTTGGAAATAGAAACTGTGATAGTCATGTTGAGAGAGAAATGCTTAAACCCCAGTTTCAAGCACAAAGAAAAGAAAGAAAGTGCAAGGTTAACACGTGTTTGAGCATGAAGAAAGAGAAGCAAGGTATAAATCAATGGAAGGAGAAGACCTCAAAAGTTTGTTGCTTCCAATGTTGCAAACGTCATTCAACACATGGGTGGAAAGAGTCAAAAAGATTGGTTTCACACCGCCTCCAATTATAAATCAAAACCATGGGGACAAAATGCATATTTTATGTTGGCAAATGTACTTTTATTGTCGTTGGAGAAGAAAAGTTAGAATATCCACGTGGATTTTGTTTTTGTTTTTTTGTTTTTTATGTCAAGATCCGTATTTGCATACTAATATAAATGTAATTATTGTAAAAAATTTCATCTGCAGCAATCGTAGAAATGACAAACCCTCTTATGTTTTGAGTTTCATATATGGATTAAGTTAATTATATACACTTATGTTACATTAATAATGAAAATTTAGATTGAAAATTTCACTATTCAACGAGAATTGAGCTTAGTAAAGGTCGGATTCAACACTGATTAAGAAATTAAATGTTTTAGAGTTTGTAATCTCAACAAACTTAAAAATTTCAAGGAATTTCTTATGGGTTGAGCTAACTTATACTTTCAAGTTTCAACAACATATTCAACATGCATATTCAAAAACATATAAAAAAAACTTTGGGGACCAGTAATATATATGCAAATATATATTTGCCAAATTTGGGGAAGCAATTGCTCCCATGGCTCCAATGATATTCCTCCACCATAGGTTATGTAAACATATTTGAACGGGTCTTACATATAATAATAATGCATTGACTGTTATACAAATATACAAAATAACATTTTATCTAGAATATAAAAATAATATTTTATCTTAGTCCTTAAGTATTTACTATTTTATTCATAATAAAAAATAACAATTTATCTAGAATGAAAAACTAGTATTATAACATTTACCTCATTTCTAACACGGGTAGAGTAATGCCTCCCTTAAACAAAATAATGCTTCAAACACCTTCACAAATATATTATTTTATAATTATATTACTTTTCATAATTTATTATACTTAGCGCCTGTTTGGATAGAAGTCACACAAAAAAAATTTAAAATCTGCTATTTTTTGTAAGCTAAAAATTCGAGCTTTTAAATAAAGTAGAACCCAAAAATCAAATAACTTTTAAAA
The DNA here is from genome assembly GCF_033153095.1 of Gastrolobium bilobum. NCBI lineage: Eukaryota > Viridiplantae > Streptophyta > Magnoliopsida > Fabales > Fabaceae > Gastrolobium > Gastrolobium bilobum. Next base: position 12,719 of record NW_026898610.1, read on the forward strand.
AAATTAAAAAAATTTAATTTTTATAAAAAAAAATTAAAATAAATAAAACATAAAAAATAAAAAATTTGTTTACATATTCACAATCTTATTCTGACAGTTTCACTACTTGACACAAATATATATGATGTGATAAATTTAGTCGTAATATGTACCAAGTATTATTTTGAATAATTCAATTGCAGGCATTGCTGTACTTTAAAGTCTGGCATGCACTAAGACAGTCATCACCCTTTCTTTTGGTCGTAGAATAAAGTCTGAACTCTGAAGTCAAAGTGAACCTTTTACTTTGTCTCTAATTGCGAAACCACTAAGTTGCGGAATTCAACCTAACATTTTATATATGATTTATAGGAACGTGGACAAAGGTATATTTTATGTTTCAGTTTTAAAGATGGAATAAATTAATTATATACACTGTTATGTTCCGTCATACATGAAAATAAAGTTGAAAATTTCATGTGTTCTATGAGAGTTAAGCTTAGTAAAGATCGGAAGCTATACTAGTTAAGAAAGTAGGGATTTTAGAGTTTTTAATTTCAAATAATTCAATTACATGACATAGGTAAGTTAAATTTTGCCAATTACTAATTCTACTAATAAAATATTAAAGACATATAAAATAACTTTCACAAAAATAGACATATAAATAACTTTATTACATCTCCAACAAATGTCCCAAAACCTTATGATTTGTAAACAAGAAGATATTTTTCCTAAACCCTAAATTTTTGGTCAGGTTAAAAGTTCTATTATCCACTTGGTTATTTATATTTTCTTTATTTATATATATATATATATATATATATATATATATATATATATATATATGTTAATTTTTCTATATAAAATTATGGGACAAGTTATATTTACAAATTTTTTTGTTTACAAACTACACTAAGTATGACCGGTCATACTTTAATCATGCAGTGTACGACCGATCGTACTTAGTGCAATTTGCAAAAAAAGTTTGTAAACGGATCTTATCCTTAAAATTATATAAGTTAATTTATATATTAAAATAAATATTCTTAAATAACAAATATTTAAAGGTTTAACATTTTTCCTAAAAAAAATAATAATATTATCTCTAAGATAGCCTCAAAACGGTTTTTCCTAGCGAATTTTTAAGCATTTGGCTACGGCTTAAACCAGCGCAAAAAATTTTGCAGGCAGTTCTTGAAACTGTCATTGAAACTGGCGACGCTATTCCTTTTGCGAGATTTGTTGTCGGTTTTGAAAACCGGCGGAATAACCGCCGGTATATCTTTTTCTAAGTTTAAAAATAATGAGTCAGTTTTAAACCGCCTCTATAATTTTAGGAATAAAAAAAAATATAGCAGAATCTGTTGGATAAGTGGCCTCAAACTCAAGAGGGGTGGTGAATTGAGTTTTAAAAATATTTTCGCAAAATGCCTCATTTTCTTTCTTAAAAATGAATTTCTTGAAAATGAATTTCTTGTGTTAATATTATTTTGACACAAGTAAAGTTTAAAGAATAGAAATTAATACAAGCAAATAATATGCAATGTGTAAATTTAAGTATACTCAAGTATTCTAACAATGCTTATGTAAAGAGATAAAGAGTTAGAGAGATTACAATCAAGATATATCCTGGTTCGGTCACCACCACCGTGACCTACGTCCAGATTGAAGCCGCTTGTTCAACTTTCCACTAATGATCAAGCTTCAAGGGTGCTTGACAAACCACTACAACCTTCAAGAATTTTGGTTCTTGAAACCCTTACACTTTCACTCACTTTCTTAGGTTATGAGAAACCTTTTCACTAGAGTCTCACTACCCTCAACTCAAATAAACAGAATGAAAGTGTTTAGAAATGGATTTTTACTCTTGAAGTACAATTATACAAGTTGAAGCTTATGGGTATTGATCTATGACACAAGAATGAAGCTCAAAGGAGTTTTATGATCAATATGAGCAAGAACAAGTAATAAATGTATTTGATTCAATGAGAATAGTCAAGAATGATAGAAAAATCAATGGAACAGTAATTCTTAGTGTTCTGAATCGTAATAAATGAGTTTATATAGGTGTTGGTACGAAACTAGCCGTTTATAGCCGCTGGAATGCTCGCTGCCCAGTAAGTATTCAAATACTTTTCGTGAAGTATTTGAATACTTCATCAAGTATTCGAATACTTTTCTTAAGATATTCGAATACTTTGTTCTCAGCATAAGTATTCGAATAATACTTTCTTGACTGACCATAAATAATGCAGTTTTTTGAGTTGTAAGCATTCTTGCTTGCCTGTAATCACTTTTAATGTAATTCCTTGACTTGTTGAAAATGTTTTGAGGTTACGAAATATGTCAAGGGTCTTTTTATAAATATTAAAGCTTTCAAGTGATTAGTGTCATGGATAATCCATGCATAGAGTTAAATATCCTTTGAGCTCATTTGAGCATCATTAATCAATTACCTTTACATTTAGATCTAAGCTCTCAAGGATATGCTGCAATCTTGATCTTTGATCTTGATCATGTGTGTTGAATGATTTTCTCTTGTTGTCTTGTTGAATTGCTTCCTTGGACATTTTGATTGTTGCAAGTTGTATTATCTTTGAAGTCGCTTCTAAGCTTGTTTGTTATCATCAAAACTCTTGTATGAATAAACTCTTCATTTTAAATGCATTGGTTTCACAATCTCTCTCCCTTTTGATGATGACAAACTCAAATTGAGAAGTAGGGGTAGCGTAGTATGTATTTTGACAAGGTGGTACTAGGACTCCCCCTTAGTATGTGGATAGTTGAAAGAATTGAAAAAACGGAGTTATAGATCTAAATTTACCTTACTTTTACCTTTTATGATTATGCTCCCCCTTTTTACCTTAGTTTGTACCCTTTTTCAAGTAAAGGGTAAGTTGTACATATTTTTCTCAATTTTCAAATGCTTCTCCCCCTTTGGCAACATAAAAAAGAAAAAGACAATTCAAAGCAAAACAAGTAGGAAAATGAATTGCAGATCATAAACTAGTGAATGTCACAGTCATCTAGGTAAATACCAACATTCAACCACAAAAAAATCCAACTAGAAAAAGTCAACATCATAAAAAAAATCTCAGCAAAAAGATAAAGATCCAAAAAGAAATGGCTGTTGGTGTCATATCTCAGGTGAACCACCAGCAGGAATGTCCTCCTCATCAGAGTCAAACATGCCAAGATAGTCCTCTATCTGGGTGAGACGCTGACCCAATGGTGGCCTTCATGTTAATGAGATACTCCATTACATCGGTGATAGTGTAAGGACAGGGGGCACTCACATATGTAGAAATATCAGGAATAGAAGGGTCCTCAGTAGCAGCAGCTACTGCAGGCATATTAGCAGTAGCAGCTGCAGGTATATCAGCAGCCTGAGTAGGAGCATCCTTATCCATGGGATCAGCAGTAGGAGCAGTGGAGGAGTGGATCCACTCGCCGGCTACCTGGCAAAGTCCACACTTTTTCAGTTGTGTGCCTGCAATCTTGTGATTATCTTTCAAGAGGCTCGTTACCTCCTCAGTCATATGAACCCAACGATAATCCATAATAGCCTAGACAAGCATAGGACATGGAAATGGAGAAGTCTGATGATGGTGAGCAGTGAGCATAATGCGGCAAATAGTGTCAGGCCAATAGATTGCTGCTATGTGAAGAATTGCCTACATACAAAATAAGTCAGTGTTAAGAACTAAAGCATGATTTCCCCCACGAGGTGAGATGGCATGGGTGACAAGATAATGCAAGATCCGGTTGGGCACCGTCAGACATAAAGGAGAGAACTTGGTCATGCCAGGTTTGTAAACCCCCTCTCTAACAATAGACCGGATGAAGTCCTCCTGTGGTACTCCTCATAGTCGCGGTAATCAGACCCATCGAACTCTACGTCTCCAAAGCGAACAAAGCCAATCAATTTGGTCGAATCTTGCGGATAAATTTTAATTGTGACTCCCTTAACCATTGAGGTCAGCACACGATTATTGTAGTTCAGATTTTGATAGAAAGATTGAACCATGGGCTCAACATACTGGCGATTAAGCTCAACAAATCCCAACAAATGTACTATCCGGAGAATGCTAGTGATCTCAAATCCTTGCTCCTCAAAAAATGTAGAATCAAGGTACTTCGGCTCAATGATGTGCCTAAGCAGGTATTGGGAAACAAATTTCTTTTGCTGAGCACTGTCACCAGAAAAGTAACGGGTGAAATCTGAGGCCTCGGCAGTAGGAAGATCAAGCACAGTCTTGGAGCGAGTCTGACGAGGAGTGGATGAGCTAACCATAGGGATACCTGAAGAGCCAAGACTCACCACAGAGAATTAGCAAATCATAAAATAATAAAAATATAATTTAGCTTTAAGAACCCAAGCAGATTACAGGTTTAAAGATTCAATCTAAAGATATGTAAAGAGTATGACAACAAGTTGAAATAGTGGAGAAAAGGCTAATAGGCAACAAAGAATCAATATGGAATCAAGATTTCATAGAGGCAGTACCAAGATAGCAGCAGAGAAGGAATCAGCATTCTGTATAAGGAAGTATTCGAATACCTTTAAGAAGTTTTCAGATACTTTTGCCTGAGTATTCGATTACATATCGAATGGTATTCGAATACTCTCTGTAGAAGAGAAGTATTCAGATACTTTTCGAAGGTTATTCGAATACTTTTCTTGAAGGAGAAGTATTTGGATACTTTTCGAATGGTATTCGAATACTTTTATGGAAATAAGAAGCATTGGGATACTTATAGAGTAGTATTCGAATACCTGAGTTCAGAAAAGGCACAGACCCAACAATCAAGACAGCAATGTGTTTATGGTAAACGAATGTACTTAGAAAGCAGCCCTAATAACTAATGTAAGTAATTATTCAAGAGATGCAGCCACGAGATACATAACAACAAGCAACAAAAATATATACATATAAGGTAACAGTAAAATCATAATTTTATTCAGAAAAAAGGAGATATAAACAAAAATAACATTTAGGACAGTTCCTAAACAATACCAAATACAGAGAACTCAAGGACAATCTGAAAAGAGAAGAAAGAGCAAAAAGAAAAAGAAAAAATTAGGGTTCAGAGAATCATACCTGTGAAGAGTGAAGAATAGAACTAGAGAACCCAAGATAGAGAGTGAAAACAGAAAAAGAATGACGCCTGGAGTGGGTTCCCTTGGATAGCAATGGAAGAGGAAATGAATAGGGGGTTCAGGGTTCGGGTGAAAAAAAATGAGGGGGGAGGGCTGGGTATCCGATTAAAAACCCCAAAGCAATAAATGCAACAATATTCGAATACTTTCTGCAAAAGTGAAGTATTCGAATACTCTTCATAAAGTATTCAGATACTTGACTTAGGTATTCGAATAGTATTTGAATACTTTCCGCAGAATGAAAATATCTGGATACCTTTGATAAAGTATTCAGATAATATAGTACAGAAGGCAATAAATGCACAGGTGCAGATCATGATTTTTGAAAAATTTTCATGTCACGAACATTCAGAAGGATGGTGACTGATGTATATCATGATTAAATACATACATGATGATTTGTGGCTTGTAAGTTACCTCAAACTCTAGATGCTTACCTCTAAGAGTGTGTTGGGATTATACATTGAAAGCTTATATGTACTTAAGTTACCTTATTCCAATGTTCTTCTTAAGATATCAAGCACATAAAGTACCTGCAAATTAACTTTGGGGAAAGCTCTGACGCTCAAGTTAGTGATCAAGATTGAATATGAGTTAAAGCATACATATTTACAACCATGATGGATCAATTAAGCCAATTTCTCGTCTCAAATTTGTGAAAACATCCTTTAAGAGGGGTTTTGTAAAAACATCCGCCAATTACTTGGAGGATTCAACATGTTCTAAAACATAATTACCATTTTGGACATGATCTCTTATAAAGTGATGTTGTATATCAATATGTTTAGTTCTTGAGTGCATGATGGAATTTTTGGTTAGGTTGATAGCACTAGTGAACAACCAAGAAAGTGGCAAGTGCCACTAGTGCTTTTCCTATCCAATTTGCAAACGACAAAGTCGAAATCAGAATAACCTATAAGCTCATATGGAGCACCCTTTGGGTACCATAGTCCCACTTGTGTAGTGCCTATAAGATATCTCATGATTCTTTTTATGGAACTTAAATGTGATTCTTTAGGATTGGCTTGAAATCTAGCACACATGCACACACTAAACATAATATCTGGCATACTTGCAGTTAAGTAAAGAAGTGAGCCAATCATACCTCTATATTTTATGATCTCAACGGGTTTACCTCCCTCATCCTTGTCTAGTGTACAAGAGGTTCTCATGGGAGTATTAATTGCTTTTGAATTTTCCATTCCAAACTTCTTGAGTAACTCCTTACAATATTTGCCTTGATTGATGAAAATTCCATTTTTCTCTTGTTTGATTTGAAGGCCAAGGAAGAAGTTGAGATCACCCATCATTGACATATCAAATTCACTTTTCATGAGATTAGCAAACTCTTCACATAATTTAATGTTAGTGGCACCGAATATAATATCATCAACATCTATTTGAACAAGCAAAATGTGATTATTTTTCCTTTTTATGAAAAGTGTGGTATCAACCTTTCCTCTTTCAAAACTTTGTTCTAAAAGAAACTTGCTTAGCCTTTCATTGGAGCTTGCTTTAAAACATATAAAGCCTTTTTAAGTTTTAAAACATGGTTAGGTAAGTCATGATTTTCAAAACCGGGTGGTTGATCAACATAAACTTCCTCTTGAATATATCCATTCAGGAAAGCACTTTTAACATCCATTTGAAATAATTTGAAGTCCATTATACATGCAAATGCAAGAAATAGTCTAATTGCCTCTAATCTTGCCACGAGAGCATATGTTTCATCAAAATCAATTCCTTCTTCTTGATTATATCCTTTAGCAACAAGTCTAGCTTTATTTCTTGTTATTATTCCATTTTCATCAAGCTTGTTCCTGAAGAACCATTTAGTGCCAAATATTGAATAATCATTAGGTCTTAGCACAAGTTTCCAAACTTGGTTCCTTTCAAATTGATTCAATTCTTCTTGCATTGCCAAGAGCCAATGTTCATCAATAATTGCCTCATCAATGATTCTAGGTTCAATTTGTGAAATAAATTCTAAGTGATTGCAAATATTTCTAATATAGTTTCTAGTAGTTACCCCTTTGGAGATATCACCTATTACCACATCCATGTGATGTCCTTTTGCCATTCTCCAATCTTTTGGAAGATCCTTGTTAGCTTAAGAGGTTCCTTCATTTTGATTTTGCTCATTCTCTTTTTGTTCATCTTCTTGCTTTTTGTCATTCAAATTCATGTTGCCCAAATTTTCTACAATATCATCATCACAAATATCTTTTCTAGACAAAGAGGAGTTAGTCTCATCAAATATCACATGAATTGATTCTTCAATTACCATAGTTCTTTTGTTATAGATTATAAATGCTTTACTTGTGAGTGAATATCCTAGAAATATACCTTCATCGGATTTTGAATCAAACTTGCCAAGATTATCCTTTCCATTGTTCAAAACAAAGCATTTGCAACCAAAAATATGAAAATATGAAATATTTGATTTTCTTCTTTTGTAAAGCTCATAGGGAGTTTTCTTTAAAATGAGCCTAATTAATGTACGATTCATAACCAGCATTAATAAAATAATAAGACTCAAGGATGTTAACCAACATTGGATTGAGGAGGAAGAAAAACTTTGCAACCATGCTTGCAACTTCTTCAAAAACCTGTACATTGAAGATTGCACTCAAAGAAGGTAGTTGTCTTCTAGCAATATGTGGCCGAGCATATCCACTACTGACAAGGAAAAGCTTGTCTGTCAGCCATCAATACACGAAGTTAAACATTGTCTATTTGATATAGGCTCATACAAGACACCGGGAACTTACGGTTTCCAGCCAGTTTCTTTCGAAGGAACTGACCAATTCTCCATACACAGATTGTACAGTTAGTAAAAGACATTTGGTGCAATCCGCAGCTGTTAGCAATGTTTAATTCAACTCTTCTGGTATTAGTGTCGAAGGTGCAAGCTCCCACAAGCATAATACAGTTTAGACCAATATATCTCTGTCCATCTATCTATAAGCTGCGGTAACTAAGCTTATAGTTAACAGGTTAAAACCAATCATTGTAAAACTCATCTCACTAGTGCAGGCTAGTTTTGTTCCCTAACAAAAAATCCAGGATATCATAATAGCGGTGCAAGAACTGATCCGTTCGATGCACAAGATGAAGGGAAGGAAAATGTTTATGGCAATTAAAGTGTATCTTGAGAAATTTTATGACAGGCTCAATTTGAAATTTATCCAGAACATCATCGAGGGGATGCAACTGCCGAACTAGTTAAAAGAGATAATAATGCAATTAGTAAGTACCCCAACCATTAATGTCATGTGGAATGAGGAAATCACCAGCAACTTAAAGCCAACAATGAGGGTACGCCAGGGAGATCCTATATCTCCATACCTCTTTGTTATAGGCATAGAAAAATTAACACACATTATTAACACTACAGTAAATGGTAGTCTATGGAAACCAATGCAATTTGAAAAAGGTGGCCCAAAGATTTCTCACTTAATCTTTGTCGACGACCTCATGTTATTCGTAAAAGCAAGCCAGACACATTTGCAATTAATAATACAATGCCTCCAGTTATTTGTAGAGATATGAAGTTAAAAGGTTAGTATCCAAAAGACTTCAATTTTCTTCTGAAGGAATACTCCAGAGGCCTTCGTTGATGATATTGTTGCGACTAGTGGCTTCAAGCGTGTGAGAAGTGTAGGCCAATAGCTGGGCTTCTAGCTGCAACATTGGAAAGTTACAAACAACTTATATGCAAGTGTTGTGGAAAGTGTAAGTGATCGTTTAAATAGATGGTATTGGATGAGTCTTTCGCAAGTAGGAATGATTACTCTCTCACAATCAGTGTTATCAGCAATACCCATATTCCATATGCAAAATGGGAAAATCCCTCTGGCCATATATGATCAAGTGGGAAAACTGCAAAGAGACTTTATTTGGGGAGATAGTCCAGAAAAATGTCACCTCCACCTCATTAGTTAGGAGACCATTACACACCCGAAAGAGTTGGGGGGGCTAGGTTTTTAAAAATCATCATTGATGAACGACATATTCCTTGCAAAATTGGCCTGGAGAATTTACACTTATAAGGAATCACCTTGGTTGTAGGTACTAAGGGGAAAATATTATAGTGCTAGCCATGGAATTGAAATATTTGTTGTTAGGCAAAGAGATTCTCGACTATGGAGAAACATCTGCAGAATGTGGAAGGATTTTGGTGGAAGCAACACCTTGGAATTAGGCGATGGAAAACAAGTCAACTTCTGGATGGATAGATGGCATCACATCGAGCTCAATTTACTGGAACAAACCACATAAGATGTCCCTGAAAGGGAGCTACTAAAGAAAGTGGCAGAATACGTGAATAATGAAGATCAATAGGAAACTAAAGTTCTAAGATAGTGGCTTCTAGCCTCAGTGGTCCTCAATATTCAGAGCTTTCTCCCCCTAAATCTGAATGATGGTTGCGACAGGAAGAAATGGTCACTACATGGTGATTCAAAGATGACAATGAAGACACTCTACAAGTGCTTGACTAATAGAGACAACTCCCCTATCCAATAGAAAAGTGAATGGAAAACTATTTGGAGATGAGAGAGGCCACAAAGAGTAAAAATGTTCATACGGAAAGTCTTGCACCATAGCTACCTACTAACAACCTTATAACCAGATGGGGATCAGCAAATCCTAGGTGTCCTATCTGTCAAAAGTGGAGGAGTCTATCATGCATATGCTAAGGGTTTGCGAAAACGTGAAAAATATGTAGGTGGAACTACAACCCACAAACATGGTGGAAGGTTTATTTCCAGATTATCTAGATCATTGGCTTCAAAAAAATCTGACACAAGAGAACATTCACTTAAAAGGGATCCCTAGGTTGATGATTTTCTTGATGGCTTATGCGCTAACAGGGCATTGGCGTAATGCATATACCCATGGATAAAGTGTTAATAACAGGGCTTACAGTGCCTCATATACCATAATGGCTTCTCTCCAGGTCAACGAGGCTTACAGGAAGGCAGGAGACTATGCTCCCAGAAGCAACTTCTCATATATTTATGATATTTATTTAGCATGGGAGCCCCCTAAGATTGACTAGGTCAAACTAAACATTTATGGAGCTGCAAGGGAAAATCTGGAACATGTTGCTTGTCGTGGATTGATCAAAAATCATAGTGGACATTGGATCAGTGGATTCTTATACAAAGTTGGCTACTGCTTAGCTTTAGTAGTAGAGTTTTGGGGGTATTCTTAAAGGTCTAGAGTTGGCTTGGTCGAAAGGATGAAGAACAGTGATTGTTGACAATGACTTAAGTAATGCAATAACGATGCTCACCAAAAGTGGTGATGCGACTCGTGAGTCTAGGTTGATGACTCGTGTTTGAGCATGGTTAGCGAAGGATTGGAGGATTCGTCTACAACACACTTACATGAAGGCTAACCAATGTGTTGACTGATTGGCGAATTTGGCTGATATGGTTTCTGTAGGCTTTACGCATAGGATTGAGATTTGATTTGTTTGGTCATTTTTCTGTGGTCTTTATTTCTCTTTGGCTTAGCCCTTAAGTTCACCAAAAAAAGAAGATAATATTGTCTTCTCTATACACGCGCAAGTATGTGGACCTAGTTTTTTCATTTTCTCTCTCTTCTTGGAAACACATTAATCCCAATATTTAATATATTAAAAATTTTAAAAATATTATTTAAGTACATAAACAGTGGCTTCGCCAGCTAATTTTTAAAAATGATACAAATTTTCTTCAAAAATTATAGTACGACTTTAATACTGATTGAATTTTTAAAAATAATATAACATTGACAGTTGACACTGACTGAATTCTACCTAGTGGATCTCTTGGGCTTTTTGACCCTTTTGCCCCTAATTAAATAATTAATAACCAATTTGCCCCTCCCCCAGAACTATCCACCATCCTGCCCCCATTTAGTCGATTAAGTTGCACTTTTAATCGACTACATGGGCTAAACTCAGAAATTATGAAACACGAATTTTAGTCGACTAAAAACTCACCTTAATCGACTAAATTGTTTGCATTTTTAGTCGACTAAGCACATTATTTAGTCGACTAAAGATCGCGAAAAACACTATATCCAGGCCTCTCTTGGCCTCATTTTCAAAATATTCGAAATCAAAACTCCTCTCTTGGTCTCTTTCTCTTGATTGTCAGCTGGGAACCTTTCAATCACCCTTCCATTTCATCCCACCACCTCTAAGGCATAGTAATTGTGAAATCATTGTCATTTTCCTTTATTTCTCAATTGTTTCCCCCAAATCCGAACCCTAACCCCTAAAATCTGATTCCTACCCCCAAAAATCGTGTGAAAGATGAGCTCAAGTCCAAACATGTATGTTACCATGATTTACTATGATGGAAAGCATTATGAAGGCCCCAACGGTGTTCAATTTGAAGGAAAAACGAAAATGTTGAAAATCAAACGGGGCACTACGTACAATGATCTGAAGGGGAGGATTAACCAAAAATTGGGGCTACACGGCAGCCATGGCGTTCAACGGATGATCACCAGGGTAGAGTCTACAGTTGGTAATGATATATATGACGATGAAGTTGTGGACTGTGTCATAGATGCAATTGTGGACCAAAAATTTCAAAACTTTATTGAGATATATGTTGAAATAGACTGTGGTCAATCTTCATCTGCACCTGTGCATGGAAGAAGTCAAAGGCAAGAAGACAGAGTGGTCGGTTTATCTGCACCTGCACCTGTCTTAAGTCAGATACCACTGAGGGAAATAGACGAGAATGAGGATGGGCATGACGAGGATATGGACAGTGAAGACGATGGTGAACCCGAGAGTGTTATTCCGCTGGGTGACACCTCAGATACGGACGTAGAGGGGAATTTTGACGCTGATACTAGTTCAGGAAACTTGAGTTCCCAGGTTATGCCACCGCTCCGTGTTGACCCTGTTAGCAGTGGTAAGATTGTAAATTAAAGTTTTAATTTTGCAACATGCTGTTATATTTGTGTTTTCTTTCGTACTGACGGATAAGTTTAAATTTGGACGTAGGGTCTGAGATTGAGTCATTTTGGAACGACAACCCACACTATTCGTTCATTAATTGGGCTCACCCTAATGATGAGACGGAGTATTGTATGGCGACGATGACATCCACGGTGGCTGGCATTTAGGAAATCCATTATATTTGTACCAGGAGTTTCAAACTAAATCTGAAATGCAACATGCTGTCAAATTATATTGTATGAAGTCTCATCGTACTGCTGTGGTGGCAAAAAGTGATGACCATAGATTTGTGATGAAGTGTCGACACCATAATGATGGTTGTCCCTGGTACGTGCGGGCTATGTTGCCCAAGAATGGAAATAGTTGGGTTGTTAGTAAGTGGGGTAAAAAACACACCTGCCTAAACCAAGGCCTTACTCGGGACCGTAGACAGCTGGATTCTGATGTAATCTGTGCAGCCATTATAAGTATGTATTACATTCATTTTTGTTTATGGTTTAATTTTTCGGTATATTTATTCATTATGTTGACTTCGAATTTTGTATAGGTATGTTAAAAGAAGATCCATCCATGAAACCAGTTCTTATTCAGGAGAGGGTACAAAGTTTGTATGGATACAACATATCTTATAGGAAGGCTTGGAAGGCTAAAATGAAGGTCATTGTGAAGTTGTTTGGGGGCTGGGAAAAATCATATGTCATCTTACCTGGTTGGCTGAACTACATGACACAGATAAATCCTGGTTCTGTGTTCAAGATTGATACGGTTCAGTGTTGTGACGAACGACGAGTCTACACCGATAAGGCTGTCTTTCGCAGGGTATTTTGGACTTTTCACCAGTGCATTGAGGCTTTCAAATATTGTAAACCCATAATCCAAATTGATGGCACGCACCTGTACGGGAAATACAAAGGTACCCTCTTGATTGCTACGTCACAGGATGGTGATGGATTCATTCTGCCTATTGCGTTTGCCATTGTTCCACCGGGTGAGAGATTGGATGATTGGTTGTGGTTTCTTAGCCATATGCGTTTCCATGTCACACGTAGGCATGGTATCTGTCTAATATCCGATCGTCACCCCAGCATCATCAGGGCTGTGAAGGATCATGCCGGTTGGCAGCCTCCATTTGCGTATCACGTGTTTTGTCTTCGTCACATTGGAAGCAACTTCGACACTAAGTTTAGGGACGTGGAACTGAAGAAAACGCTGATGAAACTAGGTGACCTATTTACATGAATGTGTACATGTTGTATGTAATGTTGTTTATGTATAACTCATTGCAATTTGGGTTCATTTTTTGCAGGTTACATGTGTTCGAAGATTCACTTTGATTTAAGATTTCAAGAATTTGTCGACAGTAACCCACAAGTAGCCTCATGGATAGATCAGATTCCCAAAGAGAAATGGTGCAGGTCTTATGATGAGGAGGGCCGAAGGTTTGGTCATATGACGACAAACCTATCTGAGTGTATCAATAAGGTCCTACGGGGTGCACGTAATTTGCCAGTAACGGCATTGGTCAAGATGACGCAAAGTAGACTTGTTGAGTATTTTGTGAAGAGGCGTGAAAAGATCCAAAAAGTAAAGGACAAAGGCTGGAGAATTGCAAAAAAGGTTGAGGACTTCTTACAAAAGAATGATCAGTTAACTGTCAGTCTCCGTGTCCGTGTTTTTGATAGAGACTTGCAGTTGTTTGAAGTTGAGGATGCCTACAATCAATCTACGCATGATGCCGGCGACATTATGAGGGTTGACTTGCTAAATCGTAAATGTCAATGTGGACGGTTCACAGCTAGACGATTTCCTTGTAGTCATGTGCTAGCGGTGTGCAAGGTTGAAAAATCGAACCACTATGACTATGTCGATCCTGTGTTCTCAATTACACAAATTGAGAAGGTCTATGCTGCACATTGGTTTCCAATGGGTAATGAGTTGTTGATCCCAGAAATAGATGGTCCAACATTAATCCCAAATGCATCTTTGGTTCGTGCACAAGGTAGACCGAAGTCTTCAAGGATACAGAATAAAATGGATTGGGTTGAGTCCCAACCCACAAGCAGTCAAACTAGATGCAGCACCTGCAAGCAAATTGGTCACAATAAATGTACATGTCCTATGAGGATTAATCCTAGCTGAACCAATGTTGTGCATGTATTTAAGGTCTTTTGTAAGAGTTCATGTAATTCTTGTAAGACATTTTGATGTTACTTTGTGTTACTGTATAACTCATTATGTAATTTGACATTTCATTTCTAAGTCCATTATCTAACATTGGTCCATATTGATAGATTGAAACTCATAACTAATACTAATATTACCAAAAAATGAAATCACCAAATGCAAGTCAGAATACGTTACCTAAATGTCGATTTTGCAAGTGTGAACCAAGGAAGCTTCAATCGCACCTTCAAGGGTTGAGATTTGGACTTGGTTGGAGAGAGGGGACGAAATGCAGCGATTTAGTCGATTAGGGTTTCAAAATAACCCCCTTTGCGAAATGAGGGGGTTTTTAAAAAACCTGATCTGCGATCTTTAGTCGACTAAATAATGCTCTTAGTCGACTAAAAGTGCAAACAATTTAGTCGATTAAGGTGAGTTTTTAGTCGACTAAAATTCGCGTTTCATAATTTCTGAGTTCAGCCTATTTAGTCGATTAAAAGTGCAACTTAATCGACTAAATGGGGACAGGATGGTGGATAGTTCTGGGGGAGGGGCAAATTAGTTATTAATTATTTAATTAGGGGCAAAAGGGTCAAAAAGCCGGATCTCTTGGCACTGGTTGAGTTTTTCTTTTGACTTTAGCATTTTACATAAAATAATTTAAAGAAATTAATAAACTTTTCTTAATATGTGTATTAGTCACGTGGTAAATCGTAAAACATTTATGCACATGAAGAATTTATTATGAATACATTTTTGAAACCGTCTTACATATAATATTACTTTATTTACTTTTATACGAAGAGGAAAAATAATATTTTATCTTACTTGGTACTTACGTATTTACCATTCGCATAGTCAAAAAGTAATATTTTATCTTAGGTAAAGTAATATTTTATCTTACGTAGTCCTTAAGTATTTACTATTATTTTATGCAGATCAAAAAAATAATATTATGTCCTTATGATTATATATTTTGAAGAGTATATAATTATAATATTAAAATTATTTTTTTAAAAAAATTATTGACTAATATAAAAAATAAAAATAATTTTAATATTATAACTATATATTTTTAAAATATATAATTATAATATTATCATCATATTAAGCACTCAGTGTAATAATGATACTATAATTTTATTCGTGTGCCCAGTTTCGACTATAATACTAAAGTTTTATTCGTGTTGTGCCATGGCGTGGTTATATATGTACTAGGCAATGATAGTCTCTCTCACACAGTCCCACACACAATTTATTATTATCATGAAACAATTATTATTTTAAAGAATTCAATTGCGAGAGACCGAGTCATAGTAATAGCTGTTCTTTGAAGTCTGGCACTCACGCAGTCATCATCACCCTTTTTTTAAAATAGAGGAAAGAACCCTTTTATTATAAAGAAATATTAACCTAATGTGACAGGAGACAAGGGCAAAAAAATTTAAATAATATTTTTTAATTAAATAATTATGTATTTATTGTAGTTTTGGGAATAATTACGGATCTACTGCACAATGTGACGCCCCTTTGGGCGTCACATTGTGCACCTATATATTCCCCTTCCACTCTTACAACTCTTCACACCTCTTCTCTCACTCTTCATATCTCTTCTCTACCAAAATTTCTAACATCATACATACATAATCCTTCATCTTTAATTTAGTATTTGAATTTTATTTCTTATTTTATTTAAGAATGAGTTCAAATCCTAATTCTGTTCGTGTTGTGTTATATTACAATGGTAGGAAGGTAGGAAGGTCGACGAGGTGTCATGTTTGAAGGTGAAAAAAGGCCGACATGTATCCAACGCAACCATTGGCGAACTGCATCAGAGAATTCGGAAGAAGTTAAGTCTTCAAGGCAACCAATGTATCACTCAGATCACGACAAGGTTATGGCAATGTGATAAATACATTAGTTTGCAAGTGGTTAACGATGAAGACGTGGAGATGACAATGGAAGAATTTTTCAACCAGTTAAGGACAAATTTTCTGGAGTTGTATGTCGACATCGCCGCAGTGGAGAATGTTCCATTACCAATGAGGTCAGTTGATTTAAATTATCTCCGTCTTCCATCAACGTCTGCCGTTCATGCGTCTCCAGTTGGTAACATTTCCGAGGGAGATGAAAATGATCCGACTTGGGAAATGCACGACGACGACGACGACGACGATGAAAATATCGCAATAGAAGAACGTCTTCTGGCGGAGGATGCTAGTGCTTCAGATGGAGATGAAGGTGGTGAGATGGATGCATCTCAAATCCCAGTCAACCATGAAACAGTGGTCGCGCAAATGCCGCAATTGCATGACGTTGTGTCTGCCCCATTAGGTAAGCATCATCAAGGTAATTGATATAATTTGTATATACCTGAATTGATACCTGATTTAATACATGATTTAGGAAGTTTGTATTAAAAAGTTTTAATTATCAGATGCAAGTGACAAAGCTGTTATTCCTTTTTGGCAAGGAATTTCGCATTATTCGTACATTGATTGGAGTTATCGGAGTGAACAAGAATCATGCACTGATGGTACGGTTTCAGGATCGGGTTCAATACAAGGTCCATGGCAACTGAGTGATAAGTTATTTGTGAACCAAGAATTTGCAACAAAAAAAAAGATGTCCAAATGGCACTTAAGCACAACCTGATTAGGGAGCATCAAGAAGCAATTGTAGTTGAGAGCACGCCTGCAAAGTTATCCATGAAATGTTGTGCGTATGATAAAGGTTGCATGTGCCGCGTTAGGGAGATCAAACCAGTGTTTGGTGAAAAAAGGAAGATTACGAGATGGGGTGGAGATCACAATTGTTTGAATGAGCACATTTCCCAGGGACATAGACAGCTCGATGCGGACGTTATTGCGGATCTCGTTCTAGGTACGTATTTGTTTTCAATGACATGTCAACGTTTACATACTGCTGTGTAATTAAATTCGTTCTATGTTATCGAGTCTGTGACCTTTTTAATATAGGGATGATAAGGGAAGAACCATATGTCTCAATTTCTTTGGATCAAGAAAGGATAACCTCTAAATATGGCTTTAAAGTTTCCTACAGAAAGGCATGGTATGCGAAGCAGAAAGCAATGACAACTATGTATGGTGATTGGGAGGAATCATATGCTTTTTTGCCAAGGTGGTGCGAATACATACTTCGCTTTTGTCCAGGTTTATTTTATCATATCCAAACAAATGATTTTTATACGGAGCATGGGTTAGTTACTGGAAAAAAGGTGTTTCTTCACATGTTTTGGACGTTTAGACAGTGTTGTGAAGCGTTCAAATTTTCCAAACTAGTCATCCAGATTGATGGAACACATTTATATGGGAAGTACAAAGGAAAATTGTTGGTGGCCACAGCCCAAGATGGAAATGATGAATATTTACCGATCGCTTTTGCCATCGTTGAAGGTGAAACCTTGGAAGCATGGGACTATTTTCTTGTTAATATTTGTGTTCATGTTACTGACATGTCAAACATATGCCTGATCTTCGATCGTCATCGTAGCATAATATCTGCTGTGGAGAATAACCCTAATTGGCTGCCACCAAATGCATATCACGTTTTTTGTATTCGTCATATTGCAAGCAACTTCAATCAAAAGTTTCGGAATGAGGGTTTGAAGCGGATATTAAAGAACTTAGGTAAACTCATTCACAGATCCTTATTTATGTTTTTCCATTATTTGTCTCATTTTATGATTAATTCGATGATGTGCGCTTTGTGCAGGCTATGCTCCGGCCATGGTTGATTTTGAAAGGAATCTTGCGAGCTTCCATGAAAGTAGTCCTCAAATTGCTGAGTGGATTGATGCCATCCCTAAGGAAAAGTGGTCGTGTGCCTACGATATTGAAGGACGGAGGTACGAGCATATGACAACAAATTTGGCAGAATTTGTGAACAGGGTTCTGAAAGGGGCGAGAAATATGCCGATAACTGCATTGGTTAAGCACACATATAACAGATTGGTTCATTATTTTGTTGAGAGAGGTACATCTACCGTTGCGCAACTTCAATCATCTCATCGTCATTGCAAAAATGTTATTAAACTGGTCAAGAAGAATCAGGTACATGCAACAGGCCACCATGTTCGTGCATACAACGTGGATTATATTACCGACAACCGATATTGCTACCTCCAGACTTGTCCGCCAGCAACCAACACCCCAGCATGCGGGCAATGTGCGCTTTTGTGAAATATATCTCGCGATCATGATCCTAAGCATGATCAGTCCACCGGGTATATAACCGATCTAAGAATGAGATGCGGAGGTCACCTGAATGATGGAAATCATTTGCCTGTGGAACCGCGACAAAAATAACTGCACAAATAGCAGGTCAATCCTCATTTGTAGATCCGGTAATGACAATACCGTCAGTCGGAAATCCCAATATGCCGGCCACATCCTGTAAGGTTATAGTCATCTCACCTTGAGTCATGTGGAAAATATGTGGCTCTGGTCTCCACCTCTCGACCAAAGCACTAATTAATGGGGCATCGATCTGAAATAAATTATACAATTATCACGTGTTAACGAATGGTATTGAATAATTACATAAATGTACAAAATGTCGTAAATTGCATACCTGCATATGTCGCATCCGGGCAACATGGATAAATCCAGTCTGTGTGAGGTAGTCTGTGACCACCTCTGGAATAGCCCCGGTAGGTGGCCCCCCTGTGGTTTCCCACGCCTGGTCTTCAGTCTCCTCACATGCTCCGTATTGCACACTCGTTGTGAAATATGGGCATGCTGCGTCTTCTTACGAAGGACGTCTCATCTATACGGCCCGAGTATGATGTACATGCTAGGATCGGTAGGCTCTGCATCCGATGCAGAACTCGAAGATGATGATGAATCAGCCATGACCCTAATTAAGCAATGAAATTAATCACATGTAACAACACATTTTATGTACAACTTAATTAAGCAATGCCCTAATTTATTATCAAAAAAATTAAGCATAAACCCTACGGTCTTACTAGAATCGAAATTAATGAAATATTATTAATATGTAGTACAATCATTTATTTGTAATTAAATAATAATAAAACATCGGACACAAATTAAATCATACTGACATAATACTTAACCCTAAGTCTCTAATAACTCCATAAATAAGTACTAATCATCACACCTAACTGACTACAAAATTATCAATACACTCCCGCATTAATAACATCATACAAAATTTACAAAGTCACTATCACTATTTTCTAAATAACTATCACAAAATAACATAATAAATATGTATTAATAATCATAACTATGTAACAAAAAAATTACTATATCATTACAACATTCATAGCATGGTACACAATTTCTAAGTGACTATCCTAATGTTCTAAGTCTCTAATATACGATAAATCCTAGCATGTTATCAAGGTAGCACTGTAATTTAAACGTATACGTAGCAGGTATTATGAACTTACCTAAGTTGGCAGAGCTTTGCTACAAAAATTTTCACGTTCGGTCGGGAGCACAAACTGTGGTTAGAGAGAGGTGAAATAGTAAGAAGTGAAATGGTAAAAAGGGGGTATATATAGGGCGTACATGAGACGCCCCTTTTGGGCGTAACATGTGACGCCCCATTGGGGCGTCTTCCCTTAGGGTGAGACGCCTCAATGGGGCGTCACATTGTGTAATAAATGTGTAATTATTCTCAAAACTGCAATAAATGCGTAATTATTTAATTAAAAAATATTATTTTAATTTTTTTGCTAGGAGACAACAAGTATCTCCTACACACTAAAAAGGTATCGGGCCCATTTTAATTTTTTTTCTTCTATTTTTTTCTATCGTAAGATCCACATAAATTTGTGAATGCAACATGAAATATCTTATCTCCTATTATATAAAAAAATATAATCCCTTTATTATATATGTCACAGAAGTAAGGGATTCCATTCACACTGCCTCTAATTACAAATCCAATAATTTGTGGAATTCAACCAAAAAATTTATAATTTTTATGGATACGGTCAAAAGAATATTTTATTTTTGAGTTTCAAATACGGCATAAATTAATTATATTCGCTGCTATGTTCCATCATAGATGAAAATCTTGATTGAAAATTTCATGAATTCAGTGATAATTTTTTTGATACTGATCTGGATATATATCATCTATTATTAAAATACAAGGCTCAAATCAAAAGTCTTCACAATGAAGCAAAACTTTAGTCCACAAAGATTGCAAAGCCTATCTCATCAAGCTGCACAATATTAAAAGCTTATGACACCAAAGACTCCTCAATAAACAACAAGTTCCTCAATCTTAAAGGTTACAAGACAACAAGCTTCTCAATATTAAAAACCTTATCTCCCTGAATACTTCATCCCCAAGTATGTCTCACCACTTGCAAAGCTGCTCATCTCTTCACTATAAATACATATGTATCAACACTAAGGTACACATCTTCTACATGATAAAAACTTGCTTGAACCATAACTGACTTGAGCGTCAGAGTGTCTTGCAGGTACACCTCCCATCTCGTTCCATTGAAGACCCATGAGTAAAAGCTGCTCCAAACTGCAAGATGCTCTGACTCGAGACGGTTCTAGGTCATTTGTGTAGAGGAAGATCACATGATCGGTCCAGTTGCAAAATCGATTCTGATAAGATACTTTGGTAAAAATTGATCACACAATCTAATACGAACTGTCCAAATCTTTCACTACTAAACTAATCTTAGTAGCTTTTTTCAGTGATAATTAAGCTTAATAAAGGTTATATTGATTAAGAAAGTAAAAAAATTAGTTTGCAAAAAGGTGACATGAATAATTAAGTCACAAAGGAGGGTTTGCTGCATTAATTTGACAGTAGCATATGTTGAACCGTGATAATTAATTCCTTTTTCTCAATTTTTCTCAATTACTTTTTTTTTGATATAAAAATTACTTGTAATTAAAGAAAAATGATAAAAAGGAAATTCTGATGCATTGTTAGAATATAGGGATAGGTTATTGTGCCTACTTCTATTATACCTACTTTTGCCTACCCCTTTCGTTACCGTTCGATTACCATCTCATCCAACGATCTATATTTGTGATATAAAATAAACCTTTTTTTCTCTTTCTTTCTTCTCACTTTCTCCTATACCCTTTCTCTCTCCTCTCCTTTCTCTCTTCCTCTACACCATACCTAATTTTTTTTCCCTTCTGCCGCCGTGGACCTCAATCTCCTGACAAACTATTCGATTCTAATGATATTTTTAATCTTTATAAATTAATACGATTGAATCGATGACTAACAAAGAAGTTTTTTTTTTTTTTTGATAACAAGCCTTCCCTTACTAATACTAAATTGCAATCATTCCCTCCCTCACATGCATTTGCAACTAAGACCGGTAATCCCCGGCCATTCTCGGCATCTTCACTAGTAGCCCTTCTTCTCTGCATGCTAAGGCTCAGTCTTTCTAGTTTCTAGATAGTTACCCCTTCTTCACTCTTCCTCTTTCAAGCAAAGTGGAATTAGGGTTAATTGGTGCCATTCCAGCAATTATGTTGATACGGATAGCCCATTAATTTTTAGAAATTAAGAGTATCTATCATGTGGAAGAACAGATCGACATATTGAAGCAGAGACAAGGAGGATTCTGTGAACAGATCGACCGCCGCTTTGAATCACATTGAAACTTCTTTGTTAGTCATCAATTCAATCTTATTAATTTATAAAGTTTATGTTGTTCTTCAGATCTATAAATTTGTTGTGATTTTTCAATCCATTGACACTGGTAGTTTGATAGAAACTGATTCAGAAGGAGAAAATTTATATTACAATAATAAAACAGACACTAATGTATATTGACGATGATTTCAAATGTTGTGGTAATGATTTCAAATGCTTCCTGTTCACCTGGGCAGGGATTAACGATAAAGGGAACAAAATAGGTATATGGCAGAGGAAGAGAGAAAGGGGAGGAGGAAGAAAGGGTATGGGAGAAAGTGAGAAGAAAGAAAGGAAAAAAAAAGTTTATTTTATATCACAAATATGGATTGTTGGATGAGATGGTAAACGAACGGTAACGAAAGGGGTAGGCAAAAGTAGGTAAAATAGGAGTAGGCACAATAACCTATCCCTTTTTTTTTAAAGTTAAAAACTACTTTTAAGTTAAAATAAAAAAAATTTAAAAAATAAAGTTAAAAGTCGTTTGATGATTATATAAAATTGCTCCAAAGGTTTTGAAGGAGAGAAGATGAAATAATTTGTTATTATGATGGGTTATTAGGGTAAAGAATAAAATTTATAAATACAACTTTAAAATAATTGTAAAACTATTGATTCGGATAAAATATAGGCCCAATAGTTAAAGGCCCATGAAGAACCCAAAGGTGGTGGGCCCAATGTCCTGATTGCGCGGACTACCCTTATTGCGCATGCTATCATATTAAGCCGTAAGGCAAAACTTAAGGACTAAGAAAGGACATAGAGATTCCATAAGGTCCACCGCGCATGAGAACCAGTGTAGATAAGACAACTTCAGCTTGCCACTAATATAAGAAAACAGACTGGCATCTAGACTTGTTCATTAGGGAATAGCCTGAAGGATATCAACTGTGATAGAAGGACAACCACCCTAAATCACCAATAAGAAGAGATGCCGCCTATAAAGGACGGCACTAAGCACACTATAAATACAGAAGGTCCAATCCCAGGTACATATATCTTTCTAAGTAAAACTATATACACTTTGTATTGATACTGACTTGAGCATCAGAGTGTCTTTGTAGATATCCTCACTAGTCACTTCCATTGCGCTAGAGCCATAACACAATCAAACCAAGAAGAAGCCTATTCCACCCTAGTACCAAACTAACTTGCTATAGTTTTGAGGCCTACAACCTTCAACCTTCAATCGTGTGTGGTTTGACCCATCCTATCTTGGACCAGTTAAATCAACTATAAAATAAATATGATGACTTCAAAAAGCTAACATACATATTACAAAAACGCTCCTTTTGAGAGCTTTTAACTTTTATCTTTTTTCTTCATTATAAAAAAACTCATTTTATAATTAGAGCTTTTATAAAATTATATTTTGTTAAGCTTCTACTTTAAAAAAAAAAAAGAGAAGCTAAAAAAGGACATGTGAAAAAGGTACAGTGTATGTGAGACATGCTTGGAGGCTAGTGAGAATTCAGACCTAGCAAGTGAGTATTAGAGTGTCATAACCCAATTCAGGTCCATGACTAGCACACAAGTTAAATTTAACCTAAACACATGATCACCTAGAAAATCTAATTTATCAACCTTATACATTTAGATTTATTAAAATTTTACAATTAACCTACATGTATAAATAATAGAGCAACTATAATATATAAACCTATAAGTAGGGGTGTTAACTGGCCGAGCCGAGTTTTGGTGTTAAAAGGCTAAGCCTGTATTTAAATGTGTCAGCCTGACCAAGCATGTTACCTGTTATAAATATAATTATCGGCCTGTGATATGATTTATTTACAAAAAATTAAAACCTGGTTTAGCCTGATTAAAAAAAACAAGACAACAAAAATTTATCCAAACAGAATATACAATCAATAGCACTAGTAATTCCATAAATATTCATAAATTCAATGTACATCTAAACAGCATAATATATAACAAAATCATTCAAAAAGTCTGTTTAACCAATAAAATGAAGTGAAATGGATTAAAGAGAGAGAGAGAGGGCTACTAAAAGTAGTATAAAAAATTAAAATAAAAATAAAAATTAATATACTAGGCTAGCCTAAGAGGCTTCGAGCTTTTGAATTGAAGCCTGAAGCTTCTTTATTAAACGAGTTTTTATACAAGTCCAAACTTGGTTCCAATTCCAATAACCAATTTTAGACATGTAAGTTCAGACCTTCACGAGCCGAGCCAAAGGCCCTTGGTTCATTTACCATCGCTCCCTACCTATAAGTATTCTAGAAAAATTAATACATAAACATTGCCCGCACAAAATAACGTCTCAGGTTCATCACCAATAATCAAATTGACTCCCAGCCCACAATCAAATTGGAGGAGTTAAAACAAAAAACAATGTTGAATGCGATCGAATGGCACACACACACCACAATCAAAATATAATGTTGCACGCTATACACATACACACTTTATATGTAAAACAAAAAATAATGTTCTACTAAAATATTATGTTGATGGGATCGAATGGCAAAGTTGAAAACTGAACTTTCAATCTAAATCAATTCATATAATCCAAAGTAGTGGGTATACTAGATAAGCGACTTTTTAGTTATTCAAAGGCATATTGATATTAAGAAACTGAACCTTAATAAACTACTGAAATCATGTAGTATTTGGCTTTTAATTGAGACTCGTGGGTTTACTAATTCTCGTGGGCCTGGTGTGCTATGGCCTGTTGCTAGAGGTGGAGTGCCTATATTGTTGACAACATTCTCCTCCAAATGTCCAATGAAAAGACCATTTCTTTCCCCTTCCATAATAATACCTTAGAGCCGATTGTTACCAACTTCTTAAGCTCGCACTTAACGGGAAGATTTTGAACAAGTTGGAGTGGCATTTCAAAAGTATGCTGAAATTATGAAGGGATTGGGCCGAAGCCAATTGAGCTATTTGGTATTAGTTTGAGCATTGACGGTTTACATTATAAAGACTTATTTGAATATGGTTGCTCGATCATGAAATGCAACTATAACCTAACATATCTGATTATAATTCTTATATAGTTGCATTTCATGATCGAGCATAGTTAATGTCATTGATGACATTGGCTAACATATCTGATTATAATTCATTAAGATCAACTTGGTATATTTGCACACAAGAAGTGGTAGACGGTTTGACCTCATAATGACGGCCTAATAATTAACTTTCGGGATACCTGCACGTGGACTTATCCTGGTAGCTATACAATGATACAATTAGCTTTTAGAAATGATGATTTTGGATATATGTAAGTTAATAGGGAAAATTATACAAGTTCAAATTCTAATTTATTTTTTACTCTTATTATTTTGATACTTAAATTTTTTGAGGAATAAAGTAATATAAAATGGAATTAGGCAGTGTTCTGGCCAGCCCAATTTGAACGACCCAATATCAGATGGCTCATATTACCCATGTTGCATTAACCCCACTGCACCAGAGCTGCCTTGGCAACATTTTCACCTCTACGCTACCTGTCAGACATCCCAACATAATAATCAAAATGTCTTACTTGGTATATTTTCCCCTCTCTTTTGTCTACATAGACACCAAAATGTTCCACTTGGGATGTCCACCATTTTTACATTCCCCTGCACAACAGTCGCTGCAATGCTGAAAGCGGCTGCAAAGTACTTTGTCACTGCAAGGCTAGGCTAATATGAATTTTTCCATAATTGTTGACTTGGTCCACTCTCCCACAAGGGTGGAGTTGAACCCCAATTATATATACCCCCTCATTCTTCATCATAAACACACACTATTCACTATTTACATTAGTTGTTACTCTGTCAATTTAGAGAGCCGTTATAGTCGTTCAACACTACCCCTTCGTTGCACACTGATATAAACCTCACCAAAAATAGTGAGACCCAAGATCAATTTAGTTAGGATCGTTTCTACAATCAGGAATTTAAAACAAGAAATAAAAAACCTTGACCCGTTATTTATGGAAGATAAGAACCAAAGGTATAAGAAGGATAAAGATGCCACACTCAAGAAAGAAGAAGGTGAGTGAAAAGTCTGGTTTGAACGCCACAAGAACAAACTTCTTGATAAGTTCAGAGTTCTAGATAAGAACCAAATAGAAGAAACCTCTCTATTATATTATAACTTCAAAATCTGAATACAAGAGTTATATCCTCCCTTATTTATACTTGGAACATCCCTCCAAGAATAGGAAAAGACTAGCAAATGAAAAGACACTAATTTAAAGTTGACAACTTGGAAAAAGAAAAGACTCTAATAAGCCTACTAAAACATTAATGATGTTAGAAATGTGAATAAACCCCACTAAGCATTAATAACATTGAAAATACTTTCAGCCCCAATAAGCATTATTGACATTGAAAACTGCTACTCATTCCACTCAACCTCCCTTGCATTGATGGCATTGACTAAATTCTGATTATGAATAAATTTGGGCTTGATGTCTTCATGATTAGCCCATATTTGCTGGATCAACCCACTAAGAGCTTCTTTAAACTTCTTGGCCCTTGATCTTGTGATTGACCCATTTGGCAATTGCAATGGATCACTAGGTGTTGTCTCCTTATTCATATCATTCCCTCCCTCTTCAAAAGGAATTGTTCAAATCTGCACCTACATCAAAAGGAGATAAATCAGAAACATTAAATGTTGCACTAACATTATACTCACCTGGAAGGTCAAGCTTGTAGGCATTATCATTTATCCTCTCAATCACTTGAAATAGTCCATCACCCCTTGGAAGCAATGTGGAATGTCTTTGGGCTGGAAACCTTTCCTTTCTCATATGTAGCCAAACCCAATCTCCGGGTTCAAAAACTACTTTCTTGCGCCCTTTATTGGCTTGGTTGGCATATTGTTCAGTTTTCCTCTCGATGTGTTGCCGAGCTTTTTCATGAATCTGTTTAACAAGTTCAGCCTTCTTCTTTCCATCTAAGTTAACATGTTCACTTACTGGTAAAGGAGTTAAATCCAAAGGAGATAATGGATTAAACCCATACACAATTTCAAATGGTGAAAACTTAGATGCTGAATGGACTGTCCTATTATATGCAAATTCAGTATGTGGCAAACATTCTTCCCATGATTTCAAATTCTTTTGAATCAAAGAACGCAACAATGCAGATAAATCCTTTTGAAGAAGAAGGGAATGATATGAATAAGGGCCCAACACCTAGTGATCCATTACAATTGCCAAATGGGTCAATCACAAGATCAAGGGCCAAGAAGTTTAAAGAAGCTCTTAGTGGGTTGATCCAGCAAATGTGGGCTAATCATGAAGACATCAAGCCTAAATTTATTCATAATCAGAATTTAGTCAATGCCATTGGAAAAGTTGATTGAGTGGAATTAGTAGCAATTTCCAATGTCAATTAATGCTTAGTGGGGCAGAAAGCATTTTCAATGTTATTAATGCTTAGTGGTGTTGATTCACATTTCCAACGTCATTAATGTTTAGTGGGCTGATTAGAGTCTTTTACTTTTTCAAGTTGTCAACTTTAAATTAGTGTCTTTTTGTTTGCTAAGTCTTTTCCTATTCTTGGAGGGATGTTCCAAGTATAAATAAGGGATGATATAACTCTTGTAATCAGATTTTGAAGTTATAATATAATAGAGAGGTTTCTTCTCTTTGATTCTTATCTAGAACTCTGAACATATCAAGAAGTTTGTTCTTGTGGTGTTCAAACCAGACTTATCACTTGATGAGACGAAAATTTGTTCCCATCCAAGCCCATTTTGATGGAAAAATACCATCTGTTCCCTCATCTGATGAGCAACTTTAGCACTAAAAGCACATGTTTAATATCTTTATGACAAAAACACAGTGAGGAACGGATGGTGACGTAATCCTTTGGAAAATATATAAAAAGGGGAACAGATTGGGAACATTAAATACACCTGCTCCACTCAATTAATATTTCTGACCACTTTGCGAGAAACGTTGGAAAGAAGTTTCCATAAAGCATAAGCGGTGCAACAATCAAGCAAGAGGAAACGTGCGCAGTAGGGAATAAACGGTTCCTATTGGCTAAAGAGGAAAGCAAGGCATGGGGATGATCAGAAGGAAAGACAAATCTCAACAATAATTGTCTCATCCAGCCACTTGCGCCCCTCAAAACACTGTTCATACCGCCCCTTTCATGCAGTCAAGAAAACAACTCTAAGGGAATTACTCACTTTGCCATTCACTCTTCTGCCTATAAATAGGACGTTCCTGTAATGTCTGTCAACTTGCAAGGATCAACGACTGTACCCACACACTAACACGAGACTTTTCAGCGTGCTTTGTCCTCACTCGCACACTTCCCGGGAAAACTTCCTATGAGGTCACCCATCCCTAAATTTCTCTAAGTCAAGCACGCTTAACTGTGGAGTTCTTCCTATCCGGGCTACCGAAAAGTAGATGCATCTTGTTAGTATAGGTAGTACCAATTAATTCTTATAAGTCATAGGCTAAAATATCTGTGGAACGGAAAAACTACTGTTGGACGTTTAGCAAGTGCACTAGTCGTACAAGTAATAAAATGATGAGTAAAGATCGTTCCCACGAGGAATTGTGTTCAAGGACCAATAAACCATAGAAAACTAATTTGATGCAGATAAGAATTTGTAAAAGTCATGAATAATTTGTCACCAGAAAATTGATTGTAAGTAATTTGACACAAAATAAATATGGATTAAGACTTAATAAAACAACAAGTAGTCAGAAAACAACTTTCCTCCATAATAACCCATGTAAAAACTGATCATATGTTGAATTCTTTTCCATGTGATGTTAATCAACCTTTTACTTATCATCAAGATGTAATCCCTTACTACCCTGATAGATACATTAATCAGAAACCCCAATCCCTTGGTGATCTCTTTCTTAATACATGCATGACATACTAAAGTCTTAAGATTACATCAGAACTCTAGCATCAATCCCTTGAGTACTAGAATTATGATGTTGAGATTATCAGATACAGAAGTCATATAAACATCCCTGTTCTACACTACTTCCTTGATAGAAATAATTAAATCAGAAAATCTCAAATCAACACATGAAAAATACTTCATCATATTAATCAGATCAACATAATATTATCATGGAGTTCTATTGCATTCAGACTACAAAGACTCTACTCAGACATGACTAAGGAATAGAGAAGAGAAGAAGAATCAAACTTCACTTCCATGTTGAAAGTCTTCAATCTCCAAACTATTACAAAGAAATCCTACTACAAAAACTAAAACACTAAGAGAATTTAGAGAGAAGTCAGACTAAAGTTTAGAGAGAGAGAGAGAATATATCAGATCTCCATCTAAGTGTGAAGGCTTTGCCTTTTATAGTGTTACAATTAAAAACAGAAAACTGATGTGGGCGCTAAAACGTCCATAAGTGACCGTTTTAGCGTCCATGCTTTACGTATGCTCAACTGCTTTTAACTGACTCCAACGCTAAAACGTTAAGAAATGACCGTTTTAGCGTCCAAACTTGGTGAATGCTCAACTGACTTTAACTGACTCCAACGCTAAAACTCTTGATTTGGACGTTTTAGCGCCCAAGACCAGCAATTTTCCATCTTCTAAGTGCAGCAGCGCGCTAAAACGCTCTGTGTGGGCGTTTTAGCGCTCATCACCAGCAAGTTTTGGTCTCTTCCTGTAGTAGGGCGCTAAAACGCTCAGTGTGGACGTTTTAGCGCTCAACACTTAGGCACTTTTTTTCTCCTCTTGAGCTCCAGAATCTCCTTCCTTCTCCAGTTGCCTTTCAAGCTTGCTTTTCCTACAAAAATCATACAAATGTCCAATAAAGCTCTTGAACTTGTAATTGAGGACATCTTAGGACATTGACCTTGTTTTTCATCATTTAATCACACAATTTGATCCTAATTCCTGCTAAAAACCATGATGAACTAAGGGTTCATCACAATTCCCAGATTTGAATATTGCTGTCCTCAGCAATAACTTTAAAGACAGAGAAAGACTTGAGATTATTTACACATGAAATTTATGAGGTTGGATTGAAATATGACAGATCAACTTCCCAAGATACAATCTAACAACCCAACAATCTTTCTTTTACTATGACTTGCTTAACCTCATCACATGACTTTCAACAGATCAGTAAGATGAAATGCAGAGACCTTCAACACAAAACACCCCATCACTCGGAACTTCTCAAAAATTGTGAGAATAAACTCTCTTGCACTCTAGTGTCTAAGGGTGTACTCATCACTCAATCTCCACTGCACTCAAACTACTATAAGCTTGCCCATCTTCTCACTTTCCATAGTGACAGTGATTCATAAGCAGAACAAAAGAGGCTTTGGTGGTATGACTTGACTAGGGATATGATTCTGTATAGGATTAGGAAAATGGCTTGGCACGTAGTTGGCTAAAGGTAGGATTTGATGTTGCAGAAGGTTAAATAGATGAATCAGATTCAGATAAGAGGAGGATCTCTATTGAATTTATCTATGTACTCCTTAATCCTTCTCATTCTCTTCTTCCTTTTCATTTACTCTTTTCACCACATTTTCTACAACTTTTCTTTTTCTTGAACTTCCTTCCTCCTTTTCTTCCAACTTTCAACACTTTGTGTTGTTTTGATTTCCTTTTTCTTTTCCTTTTCCAAACCAAGCACTTTGTGCCTTTACTTCCTTTTTCCTTTTCATTCTTCTTTTTCTCCAAATTTCCAACACTTAACACTTAATATTTTTATTCATTGCAGAAACACCTTTCTCCAACAGAGCTTTCATCCTTTACCCCTTATCTGAACACATAATCTGAAAACTTAGGATCTGGAATAAGTGCAGGGCTCTTAGTTTTATCACAACAAGTTTAGGCTTAAGGCTTTCATGCAATAGGAAAATTTGGTTCAAAAGAAAAATGCCTCAATAAACTCTACATTACAAACCATGAACTATTTCAAGTTAGAAACAGGGCAAGTTCTAGAGTTACTCATACAGTGAAGTGCTCTCTGAACAAAAATTTTTCTGTATAGGCTCTATATCTCACAGTTCAGAGTGCATGCTTGAATTCCTCTATATACATCAAACTGATCTCTCTACTCCTCACATAGCATGAGTCATGCAAACATATCATTTAGCACATATGCAAGGATTTCAAATTGCATCAAATTTTTTTGATCAATCATGTAAAACTTTGATCATCCTATCACTACAAAAAATTCGCTAATTAGGCACAGTAGTTTCACGACATTTAAAATAAATGAGGTAACTTAAAATAAAAAATCAAATTTAGTTTATTATGCTCACCACAAAAGAAAAAATAAAACAGAATCTCATAAAAATTTTAAAAACAAGTGTAACCTTCTCATTGAGGTGTTTCTCTCTCTCTCTCTCTCTCTCTCTCATCCTTTTGCATTTTTAAAATCCTTTTTATTTACTCTTGGTAAAAACACTAATCCTCACTTGATTTCACAAATTTCTAGATCTGAAAATTTTGTTGCTTCTATTTGATGCTTTTTCTTCTACGCGCTCTTTAGATCTATTACTTATGATATTATCCTTATTCTATTGTGTGATTTGTTTTTTCTTTTTCTGGTTTCGTTTCGATTTCACAAAACCCCTTAGGTATCCCCGGTTTTTGTTTTTCTCTGATTTTGTTTTTGTGTAGATATATTTTTTTTATCAGATTTCAGCTATGGCTTCTATCACATGGTTGGCGCTAAGGTTAAAGCGACCGGGAGTCTTATCAAAAGCCTCTTCTATGGTGCACACATACGCCAAATCTAAAGATTATTTCACTGTTAGTTTCGGATTTTAGTTATTTCTAATCCAAAACCTTTTGATTATCATGTTTTTTGTTGATTAAGGGGGCTATAGAGATTCCAAAGAAGTACGATTTGAGCATTTTTATGTTAAAGGGGTTGCATATATTGGAACCAGAGTACTGCCAACACTAGTGAATTCCATCATGAATGCCAGAGGTATAATTGCTCTTTGCTATTGAATAGCATATTACCTTCTACTATTCCAAATTTCTGTGTCTTTTTTGTTAATAAAAAGCATACCATTAATGTAAAGACTACACAGAGGTGAAAAGTTTGTGAGCTTTATATAAAAGCAATACTTAATACTCATTGTTCTGGACCCTGAACCTGGGTTGTCTACATGGAACTCGATGCCTCTTTGTTATTTTACTATCTCTTGCTTGTTTTTGATTGTTCAAGACCTGGGATTGGAGTTTGGTGAAGGTTGAAGATTGAGTTGAAACAAAGTAGGGTTTTGAATGTAAGGCTTCGGGGCCTATAGTTGGAGATTTTGGAGTTAGAAAGAAACATAGATTGAAAAGCAATTTTTTTTATTTTTTTGACACTCGGATACACTACTTTCTGGCCATATATCATATTATGAATGATGCATAGTTTCATATGAAGGATAGAAATTGATCTAGGGGTTCGTATATTTTCAATTTGGTCATAATGCCACTTATTTTTGTCGCACAATATGAACTAGTAATGATTAAATAAATGCCAATTTTATCAGTCATGAATATATATATATATATATATATATATATATATATATATATTCTCATGTTTCATTTTTCTGATTTGTAAATCTGATTGTAGATGGTTTTACATTTATCATGTTTCTCAGGATTCTAATGAGAGAAACATGTGCTGACTTCATTAGCATACAATATTTAGAATGATATCCTTTAATCCCTTAAACTTATTTAATTTATTTTAATTGCAATACATATGTTTTACAGAATACCTTTCCTTATAAAAATACTCCTAAATGAAATGCTTTTTAATCAACAACGCAAGTGATTGAAAGCAAAGGGAAGGATTCCAATTCTTCAAAAGATTGTTCAATTAGTGATATTGTTCGAGTGTCAGTCTTGGTTTGTATTTTTTTCTTCTCATCTTCCTTATAAGAATTTCTTACAAGTTGCGTTCTTATTGTTGAGTTTGTGGAAGTACAATTCAGTAGATTTAGCTGGCTCTGAAACGATTGCTAAAACTAGAGTTAAAAATTTCAAGAGTTTTCTTGACAACTCCTCCGCTTTATCAAACTGGATAGCTTGTACATTGGCCTCCGGCAAGTTTCTACCACATAAATTACCAAATTCGTTCACATATCATCAAATAAATAAACAAACCCACTCTTTATATTTCAACTCTTATCAAATAAATAAACAAACCCACTCTTCATGTTTCACCCGTCATTATAAGTGCATCATCAAATAAATATCCTCTTATCAGACAACATACTTTGTTGTTTTTTGCGTTTTGATATGCTCCTGTTTCAACTCAATTTTATGATTTGTTTGACGCTGCCTTCAGGATTGTATCTCTATGCCATAACGGAGACTAAGCTTGTTCCTTTCCCTTGAACATTAACTCTTTAATTTTTATGTATATTTTTTTTTTTCAAATAATTGTTGCAATTTTTGTGTTACATCATTGCGTATAGTAATGCGCTTTGGTTGGTTTGCTACTTAAATTTATTGATCCTTGTGCTTTTAATGTTGAAAGTGCAGTTTGATGTTACATTTCCTGCACTAGCTTGTTCCGTACTCAGTTTATGCTACGGACATTAGCGGAGAGTAGCACCTAGATGTAGTATGTATCATATATATATAAACTCTTATTTTCAATTATGCGCTTGATCACCTGGAAATTAGTCGTTTTGCTGCAGTAATTTATAATACGTAATCAAGTTATACTTTATCTTTGTAATATTTTGAATGCATATTCACCTTCGTCCTTTTATTTGATCTTTTTCCTGTTCCCTAGTTTCTAACTTGTTATTTGTCTTTTGGTTAACTCTCAGAAACATGATATAATCAAGAAAAGATTAGACTCATGGCAATGTGATAGAAACAAGGCAAGACGAAATTGGTGATCCCAAGGTTTGTTTCAACAAAAGTATTTTTGTAATTCGTTGTATTCTTATATTGTGCTCAAGCCTGCCTCCATGTCTTTGCAAGGGCTTTTCAATCTCATTGAATCCAGGGAACAGTCTCTTTGTTATTATGCAAGGGTAAGGCTGCGTACAAGGATTTCTTCCACCCCACACTCGCTAGTCGGGTTTATCTGGGAGTGGTTTTTTTGGTTGTATTCTTATATTGGATCGTTGAATACTGCTGTTATTTGACTCAGGTTCTTTCCATTTTAATTTTTTTTTCTCATGTAGGAAACATCTTATCCCAACTAGTTTGGGATAAAGGTGATGTTGATATAGGAAACTTTTTATTAAGCTTTAGCAAGTTTGACTTGCTGAACATGTTAACATGAAATTTTCTCTTTAGAAAATGAGCTTGTATTTTTCAGTTTTTCCCTTTTTAAGATTAAACTGGCGATGCTTTATCTAGAATTTTTTCTTCTTAAACTATAGTTTTAAGAAATTACATCTTCCTTGCTTATGTCATTTGTAGAACATTTTCTTTATATAACTGTTTATTTTCTCAGATTGGAAAGCCCTTGCAAAGACATGGAGGCAGGCTTGAGCACAATGAGACTTATTGTGGTTCGTGTTATGGTGCTGAAACGGTATGCCTGTTTTAATTAGGTAAAGTCCTATGTCTTATAAAATCTCATCTTAAATGCCAATTCCTATTGACAGACTAACAATAATTGTTTATGTAACAATCACGTGAATGACAAGCATTTGACTAGTGATATTTGAATCACTGTTCTAGACAACAAATGGCACCATTTTATTCATTTTCTTCTTCCTCTCAATTTTTCTATCTATCCTCCTTTTCTTTTTAGTTTTTTTTTTGGGTGGGTGAGGGGGTTCTAGAGAGTTTCAGAACTCTCTCTTCTAAGGCGATGGCGACAACCATGTCCTACTGTTTGCTAGATTCAAGAAAAAAATTCTAACTCACTGATGGCTATTATTTATTTATCCTTGTTGGGTTGAGATATTTAGCAAAATGGTGGGTCAGTGAAGTGTTCTTAATTGGATAAGAGACTATTTTGGTCTCCAAAACTAGTTAGAGCTGTAGATAATAGAAATTAAGGAAGAGAAGGAAAGTAGGAATAATAGAAGTATAATTGCTGTCTTTTTTTATAATTTATTCTTTTGGATAAGGGTAAGAATCTTAAATGCAGAATTAATTTTATAATTTTTTTATTCGTCTCTTTAGTTTATATTATTTTGACAAGATGTTTTGTTACCAGTCTCTAATGAGCAGGTTCAATGTTGAAGGATTCCCAACAATCTTGGTATTTCGTGCTGATAAAGATAGTCCAATTCTTTATAAGGGTGCAAGAACTGCCTCAGTTATCGAATCATTTGCGTTAGAGCAGCTGGAAGTAAATGTTGCTCCTCCAGAAGTGACAGAGCTACATGGTCCAGTAAGTGTTTGCTCCCCTGCCAACTTTACCTAGTCATACATTAGTTTGAGAGAGAGGATATAAGATGATTAACATTAGCCTTATTTATAGGATGTTATTGAAAAGAAATGTGGTTCTGCCGCAATCTGTTTTGTTGCATTCCTTCCTGACATTTTGGATTCCAAGGCTGAGGGGAGAAACAGATAACTTCAGCAGTTATTATCAGTTGCAGAGAAGTTTAAAAGGAGACCTTACAGGCAAGTAAAAAGAACTTTTTGCTTAGATTCCATATTTTGATATCACTTAGTGAGTTTATCTCTTCAAATTATTGACCCATATTTTAATATTTGTGCAGATTTAAATTTTAATCTTAATTTTCTACATCATTCCTCTGCTATGTTGGTGTTGTATCCACCAAGGAGCCCATCTTTTGAACTAAGCCAATCCTTATTTTGTTTTCTTATGTAATTGCCAAATATGTATGGAGTTTCATCCATTTTTTAGTGATAAGACATGATTAAATGTATTTGTCTTGTTAGCAAGCAATATTGTATGTTGCAATAAATGCTGTTTTTGTTAAATTTCAGCAAATAAAAAAGTAGCCACAATATAGTGTGGCTATTTCTTTTTAATTATTTTAATTATTTTAGCCACATTTTAACCGTGGTAAATTTAACTTTAATTGTAGCTAAATATGTGCTACCACACTCAATCAGAATGTGGCTAAGTGAAACAAATAATGTGGCTAAAATATTGCTACGCCATGATTAGCCACATTTACAAAAAGTGTGGTAGCTTTTGTTTGCCACATTTTTTATGTGATTTAGCCACATTTCCAAACGTTGCTAAACAACGATTTTTTTGTAGTGTATCCTCATAAAATTCACATCATCTCAACTCTAAATCCAACCTTTGTACATATACAACACTACCTAAACTACCTAAAACTACATTCACAAGAATTTAAAAGAAAGGATTGAGATGTTTCCCTGTTTGTGGCTCATCAACTGTGTGATATCACCATGGAATTTTGCAATCATGTCATCCATTCACACCCCATTCCCAGATTTAAACGTTGCTGTCCCCAGCAACTAATTTAAATCTAAAAAGCAGTTGAGAAGTTCTGAAACACATTCACATATCAACAAATAGCATCAGTACTATTTCAAAAGTGCATCATCCAAATAGAGAATCTCAATGTACTAACAAATGTACAAAATTAAAAATAATACCAAAAGTAACTAAAAATATCCAAAATAAAACCATAAAAACAGAAAATGTGTAAAAACAAAATGAGGAGTCTAGTCAGTAGACTCCTCATCATCAGTAAACATCAAATCTGAGCCTGGATCAGCAGTAGGCAAGGGGTTGTACTCAGGATCAATACCCCTGTCCTCATCCATGGCACCAGTATCAGCAGCAGCAGCAGTGGTCTCTGTGGTAGTGGCATCAACAATAGGCTGTCTCTCTGAAGTGTGTGCAGCATGGGAAGATGTAGCACCATCAGCAGGCGCAGCTCCATCCACATGATCAGCATAGTGAGTCCGGGCAATTGCCTCAAAGGCTTCCTCCTCATCAGAATGAGGGTAAACAGCAGGCTGGTAATCAATAACATCTAAGCCCTGAGCCTCACATATAGATTTCATCATCTTCACCATATATGTCTGAAATGAGTGCTGGCTGGACTG
This sequence comes from Gastrolobium bilobum, assembly GCF_033153095.1. NCBI lineage: Eukaryota > Viridiplantae > Streptophyta > Magnoliopsida > Fabales > Fabaceae > Gastrolobium > Gastrolobium bilobum. Next base: position 49,642 of record NW_026898610.1, read on the forward strand.
CATAAACCGGAGACGCCTGCGCAAATGTCTCATACGGAAGTCAGTATTCACCGTCCATTGCTCCCCTGACCGTAGCCTTTCTTCTAACTCATCATCACTCTCAGCTATAGACTTCCTACCAGGGGTCAATCCTGTGGCCTCCCCTCCTCCTATCTTCAATTGCTTTGTTATCATTGCGACATCAATTGTAGGGTGAAATTTAGTTGGTGCCCCATTATCAGTAATATCTACACTAGCTTTCTGACAAAGCAGCTGAATCAAGGAACAGTGACCCAAAGCAGCAAAGTCACTGTCAGAGAGAGCCATATCATAAATGTTGTCCTGAAGAAGAATAGGAAGTTCCACCTTCGCCTTGGTCATGATAGTGTGAATCAGGACAACTCTCTTCAGGATGACCTTTGCCTGGTTGGAAAAGGGCATGACATTTGAGATTACAAAGTGAAACCAGACTCTAGCCTCACCATTTAAATGCCTCAACCAAATCAACTTAGGAGCAACCTTATCTTTGGTTAGCTCCCAAGTTTCACCAGGTTTGGCTATAGTCTGCAAAATAGGCTCAACTGCCCCCATCTTGGTCCAGGTTTCAAAGTCTGGGTCACTTCTCCTTGGTGGAATTTCAATTTTCTGCCAGTTCTTCCTGAACTCACAACTGGCATTATTGACATAGTCACAGAACCTTATCTTCAGTAGCTTTTGGATGGTGTGAGCATTGTACTTCACTTTCTTTCCCTTCACCCAGCTAGTGAAGGTCCTCCTGCCTCCTTGATCTCCATTAAACGCATTAGCAAAGAATTCCCTTGCTATGTTAGGGCTGCTATCACCCAATATTTTTCCAAAAGTTGCCCAATCCCTGGTCTTCAGCTGAGACTGAAACTGAGGATATTCATCCTTTTCCAGAACGAATTTTCTTTCTCTCACAAATGGCCTCTTGGAAGTCTTGTCAGTATAAAGTTTCTCATGTTCCTCACTCTTCCAGAAATGAGCATCAAATTGTGGGGTAGGCTCAGCCGCAGTATCGCCTCCTTGATCCACTTGGGCTCGCTTCTTATATCTCTTCTTCCCCTGTGTAGAGGGAGCTGGGTGAGAAGAAGAAGACATTGTGCCTACACAACAAGAGAAAATCAGTCCAAATGTCAAACAATTACATATCATGAATCCAATTCCATAATTTCCAGATTTAGAACTCTTGTAGTGGGGAATTTGGATCAAAACATGTATTAATTTCAACCCACAATGCCCTAATGTAGACCCTCAATTTTGTATGAAACAGGGCCTGGGCGCTAAAACAGTCACACGGAGCGTTTTAGCGTCATGTCCTTAAACGTGTGTAAAAACTGGACGGGCGCTAAAACGTTGCAACCAAACGTTTTAGCGCCAGGCCAATTTTTGGGTCAGGCATTTCCACGAACACCTTGTGTGTGTGTGTGCGCTGGGTATGTTGTGTAAAACAATTTGGAGAACTCTCTCATCCCCAAAATATCAGACAAAGGCAATAGAACCAGTAGAATAATACAAATAAAACTAATATCAACATGCAATCCTAAGAATGATGCAGGAAATCAACATGTGAAATACCCTAGAAAATGCCCCAATAAGTTCTATGATTCAGATATGATATATGATGGAGAGAAAAGAGATGAGAGACATACCGTGATGTTGATGAGAGGATGTGGAGGAAACTATGAAGAATGATGATACCAATGTGAGAGCGTAAACCAGTTGTGGAAAATAGAGGGAAGGAAGAATGTAAAAGAAAAAGAGAGGAGAAACCGTGTTATGTCTAATTAGTGACAGGGCGCTAAAACGTTGGCTGACCAGCGCTTTAGCGTCCTTGTCCAGAGAAAAATGCACACTTTGTGCAGCACAGCGCTAAAACGGTCAGAATTAGCGCTTTAGCGCGGTTGGCCAGAGTGTCTGTTTTGGTGTTATTGGTAAACGCTAAAACGCTCATAGTGAACGTCTTAGCGCGCACAACCAGAGAGTTTCATAATGATGCAACTCTAGGGACGCTAAAACGGTCAGGATTAACGTTTTAGCGCCCAGCACGTAGCAAAAATTTTTCTTTGATTTTTCAAAAAATTTCCCCCTTTACTTCTTCATCTTATGGATATGGTATGAACATGGAATTACATACCTAGTACAGTGGGTTGCCTCCCACTCAGCGCTTGTTTAACGTCACGAGCCTGACGGGTATGATCTATCTTACCTCCAATAAGGCAACTGTCAGTAGTTGCCTATCCACAACATTCCCCACATATAACTTCAACCTTTGGCCATTGACGGTAAATCTCCTGTTTGAATCCAAAGGGCTAATTCCCATAGCCCCATAAGCTTTCATGTCCTTTACCACAAAAGGTCCAGACCATCTAGATTTCAGCTTCCCTGAAAATAGCTTCAACCTGGAATTGAATAGAAGTACTTGATCCCCCACCTTGAAGTCTCTAGGTGTGATCTTCCTATCATGCCATAGCTTTGTCTTTTCCTTATACAAACTGGCACTTTCATAAGCAGACAAACGAAACTCATCCAATTCATCCAGCTGTAATAATCTTTTCTGTCCCGCTGCTTTGGAATCAAAATTCAGATACCTCACAGCCCACAAAGCCTTGTGCTCCCATCCAACTGGCAAATGGCATGCTTTTCCAAACAGCAACTGAAATGGAGACATCCCAATAGGAGTTTTGAAAGCGTTCCTATACGCCCATAAAGTGTCATCAAGTTTCTTGGACCACTGGGTCCTAGCATTCCCAACAGTCTTCTCCAATATTCTCTTCAATTCCCTGTTGGAAATCTCAACCTGACCACAACTCTGTGGGTGGTATGGAGTGCTTATTTTGTGCCTCACTTCATACTTAGCCAAGGCATACTCCACCATCCTATTATCAAAATGAGTGCCCCCATCACTAATGATAGCTCTAGGGACTAAAAATCTTGAAAATATATGCTTCCTCTGAAAAGAAATCACAACTCTGGAATCATAGTCAACTCTTTTATGAACCGCCTATAAAATCCTGTATGACCAAGAAAACTCCTCACACCCTTAACATTAACAGGTGGAGGAAGTTTCTCTATCACAGAAATTTTTTCCCTATCCACTTCAATTCCATTCCTAGACACCTTGTGTCCAAGAACTATACCTTCGGTCACCATAAAGTGACATTTCTCCCAGTTCAAAACCAAATTACAGTCTTGACATCTTTTTAAGACAGAATCTAAGTTTTTCAGACATACATTAAAATCAGACCCAAATACAGAAAAATCATCCATAAATATTTCTATACATTCCTCTACCATATCAGAGAAAATGGAAAGCATGCACCTTTGGAAAGTGGCAGGAGCATTGCATAGACCAAAAGGCATCCTCCGATATGCGAAAATTCCATATGGACATGTAAAAGCAGTCTTCTCCTGATCCTCTGGTGCCACAACTATCTGATTGTACCCTGAATAACCATCCAAGAAACAATAGAAAGCATGTCCTGCCAACTTCTCTAGCATCTGATCCAAGAAAGGAAGTGGAAAATGATCCTTCCTGGTTGCCTTATTCAGCCTCCAGTAATCAATGCACATTCTCCAACCAGTGATTGTCCTTGTGGGAATCAGTTCATTATTTTCATTTTTCACCACAGTCATCCCCCCTTTCTTGGGCACTGTCTGCACAGGACTCACCCAAGCACTGTTTGAAATAGGGTAAATCATCCCAGCATCAAGCAACTTCACAACCTCCTTCCTCACTACCTCCTTTATAGTGGGGTTGAGTCTCCTCTGTGGTTGCCTTACTGGTTTGACCTCTTCTTCCATCAATATTTTATGGGTGCAGAAGGAAGGATTGATACCCTTGAGATCAGAAAATTGCCAACCAATTTCCAACTTATTCTTTTTAAGTACTTCAATCAACTTTCCTTCTTCCTCATCAGACAACATTGCATTAATGATTGCTGGATATGTTTGATCATCCCCAAGGAACACATACTTCAAATGTGAAGGTAATTCTTTAAGTTCTACCTTAAGTGCTCATTTTGGAATGTCATCAATCTTCTTCTCAAGCTCTTCCACTTCTGGCTCTTCTTGGTAATCTTTTGTACCTGTCTCTTCTTCTGATCTCTCTTCCTCAACTGAGAATTCTTCTTCTTTATTCACTTCTTCCACAATCTCCTGTATCACATCCAATCTAAAACAATCCCCCACATCAACAGGGTGCTTGATAGTTTCAAATACATCAATTGTGACTGTTTCCTCATCCACCCTTAGCAACAACTTTCCTTGTTCAACATCTATCAAAGATCTTGCAGTTGCTAAAAAGGGTCTTCCTAACAATAGAGGACTTTCTGAATCCTCTTCCTCCAAGTCAAGAATCACAAAATCCACTGGAAAGATAAACTTGTCTACCTTGACCAAGACATCTTCAACCACACCTTCAGGCCTTTTGATAGATCTATCTGCAAGATGCAGAATAAGATTGGTCTCCTTCAAAGTGTTGATTCCCAAAGCTCTAGATACTGTCAATGGCATCAAGTTTATACTGGCTTCCAAATCGCACAATGCCTTTCCCACCTCCTCATCTCCTATAGCAATAGAGATACTGAAACTTCCAGGATCTTTCATTTTTGTTGGAAGCTTCTTCTGGATTAGGGCACTACACTCTGCTGTTAGGGCCACTGTCTCACCATCAGTTAATTTCCTCTTCTTAGTAAAAAGATCCTTCATGAACTTTGCATAGTGAGGCATATTTTCCAGTGCTTCATAAAATGGTATGTTAATTTGTAAATTTTTGAAGATATCCAGAAATCTTGCATAATGCTGTTTCTGAATCTCTTGCTTCAACCTTGGAGGGTAGGGAACTCTAGCATAGGGAGATAAAATAACTGGCTGTTCTTTCTTGTCAGCCATCTTCTTCTTTTCCCACTTCATCATCTTTTGTGGGGAAGCATTTTTACCAACTTCTACCTCTCCTTCATTCTTATTGTCCTTCCCTTCCTCTTCTTTCTCAATTCCAACTATAACTTCTCTAACAACTACTTCCTTCTCACTTTTCTCATTTCTCATCTTCTCTACTTCATCATCAGAGACTACATCTTCAACCACAACCTCTTCTTCATTCTTTTTATTTTCCACATTCTTTTTCACTGGTTGAAGTACCAACCCACTTCTTGTCATAATTGATTTACAGTGCTCCTTAGGATTCACTATTGTATCACCTGGAAATTTCCCTTGTGGTCTCTCTGATATCTGTCTTGATAATTGACCAATCTGGGTCTCCAAATTTCTGATTGATGCTTCCTGATTTCTGAAAGAAGTTCTGGTCTCCTGCATGAATGCAGTTGTCTCTTCCCTGAATGAATTAGACCCCTGTATATAATCCTGAGTTGTCTTAGATAACTGAGCAAACGCTTTCTCCCATGCAGCAGGATCACTTGACTGCTCCTTCATATGTGGTGGTGGAGGATGTAATGGTGGGTTCAATTGATAGTTGGAACTATAGCTGAATCCTGGGTGTTGATTCTTGTTCTTCCATGGTGGCACATAAACATTCCTTCCCTGATTGTTGTAGTTCCTTTGATTATTCTGATCATACCACACTCCATTCACCTCTGCTTGTTCTGGTGATCCCCCATAATCACACTCCTCTGTCACATGGCCTTTGCCACAGATAGCACATACACTCTTGGTTTCCACAGAAGCTACCTTTTGTGAAGAGAGTTGCTTAATAAGGGTATCCAACTGTTGCTGTTGTTGTCTCTGTGTCTGCATCAGCTGATCATTCCTTGCCAACAGAGCATCATACCCATCCAACCTGATGATTCCTGTCCTTCTGTCAGCCACTGGGGCATTATCAAATTCCTGAGATGCCAATGACTCAAAGATATCCAAGGCTTCTTGAGGAGTCTTGGTAGTCAATGATCCACCAGCAGTGGCATGCACCAAGGTTCTAGTGTTAGTGGTCATTCCTTGCAGGAAGATTGCTGCTTGTTGCCATGCCTCAATTCCATGCTGTGGACATTTCCTCAACAAAGTCTTGAATCTCTCCCAAGCCTCATAAATGGATTCTGACTCTTTCTGCTTAAAGCTTGTAATCTCATCCTTCAACTTGGCCCTCTTGGATGCTGAGAAAAACCTCTGCAAGAACTTGGTTTGCAGATCATCCCAAGTTGTTATACTTCCTTGTGGCAATGATTGCAGCCATCTCCTTGCATCATCCGTCAGTGAATGAGTGAATAGTCTCAACAGAATTGCATCTCTTGTGACACCATTTATCTTCACAGTATCACTCAACAACAGAAAGTTCTCTATGTGCAAGTAAGGGTCCTCTGCACTGGTTCCAGCAAACTGATCCTTCTGCACCAAATGTATCAAAGCAGGCTTCAATTCAAAGTTGTTGGGCTCCACTGTTGGGCGCACAACACTCCCAATTGGAGGAATCACTGCAGGAGTCATGTACTCTCCCAGTGTCCTCTGTGGTGGTGGTGGTGGTCTGTGATTCTCTGCCATTATCTCTTCCTGATTAACCGTACTGGATTCACCAATTTCTTGCAACTGTCTCCTTTGCCTGGCTGCCCTTTTGTGCTTCCTCAATGTCCTTTCTAATTCTGGATCATACAACAACAAATTCGGATCAAGTGTACCTCGCATATACCAGAATCAAAATTGACCAGAAACTTAACATAAACTAAAATACTGAAAATAAAAGGATTCAATCTCAGAATTCTATGGTATCAGTTAGTGTTGAAAAACAAATTCCCCGGCAACGGCGCCAAAAACTTGTTGGACGTTTAGCAAGTGCACTAGTCGTACAAGTAATAAAATGATGAGTAAAGATCGTTCCCACGAGGAATTGTGTTCAAGCACCAATAAACCATAGAAAACTAATTTGAATCAGATAAGAATTTGTAAAAGTCATGAATAATTTGTCACCAGAAAATTGATTGTAAGTAATTTGACACAAAATAAATATGGATTAAGAATTAATAAAACAACAAGTAGTCAGAAAACAACTTTCCTCCATAATAACCCATGTAAAAACTGATCATATGATGAATTCTTTTCCATGTGATGTTAATCAACCTTTTACTTATCATCAAGATGTAATCCCTTACTACCCTGATAGATACATTAATCAGAAACCCCAATCCCTTGGTGATCTCTTTCTTAATACATGCATGACATACTAAAGTCTTAAGATTACATCAGAACTCTAGCATCAATCCCTTGAGTACTAGAATTCTGATGTTGAGATTATCAGATACAGAAGTCATATAAACATCCCTGTTCTACACTACTTCCTTGATAGAAATAATTAAATCAGCAAATCAACACATGAAAAATACTTCATCATATTAATCAGATCAACATAATATTATCATGGAGTTC
>NW_026898611.1:0-56617 GCF_033153095.1 Gastrolobium bilobum
ACAATAGAGGAAGTGGGGCTGGAATCATATTAGAAAGCCCAGAAGGAGTGACCATAGAGCATTCTCTGAACCTGGGATTCCCAATTTCCAACAATCAAGCTGAATACGAAGCCCTAATAGCTGGTTTGATGCAGGCCAAAGAACACGGAGCTAGGAAAGTGCACATGTTCAGCGACTCACAACTGGTAACCTCACAGATAGAAGGAAAGTACCAAGCCAAAGGTCCTCTACTGATGAAGTACCTGAGCCGGGTTCAGGAAATTATGGCCGACTTTGATGAGGTTCAGGTTTCTCACATCTCGCGGGGGGAGAATAGCTGAGCTGACATCTTGTCGAAGTTAGCCAGTACCAAAAATCCGGGGAATCACAGAACTGTGGTTCAGCAAAGTATAACAACGCCGAGTTGCGTAATGGTGGTAACCTCTGTAAATGACTGGAGGAAACCTCTGGTAGATTATTTGGAGAAAGGGATACTGCCAGAGGATCGCCTGGAAGCTAGGAAGCTGGTCAGAGATGCGACCCAATATGCAATCGTGTATGACCAGCTATTCAGAAAGGGCTTGCATAATCCTATGCTAAAGTGCTTGAACTCGGAAGGAGCCGAGTACGTTCTTGCCGAGATCCATGAAGGAATAAACGGACACCATATGGGTGGTAAAGCCTTGGCCAGGAAAGCCCTCAGAGCTGGTTATTACTGGCTGACCATGGGGGCAGATTCTAAAGAGCATGTCAAGAAATGTGACAGCTGTCAGAAGCACGACAAGTTGATCCTTTCACCACCGGAAGAACTGAAATCTATATCGGCCCCATGGCCCTTCTTCAAATGGGGAATGGATCTACTAGGACCTTTTAAAGCTGCTGAAGGACAACTCAAGTGGTTGATCGTGGTTGTGGATTACTTCACAAAGTGGATAGAAGCAGAACCAGTCACCACGATCACCTCGGCTAGAGTGCAAAGGTTCTTTGAACGAAATATTGTTTCGAGATTCAAAATTCCAGCCGAGGTGGTTACTGATAACGGAACGCAGTTTGCTGATAAGAAATTCCAGCAGCTAATGAAAGACCTACACATCACCCATCGTTTCGCATCTGTGGAGCACCCACAGTCGAATGGGCAGGCCGAAGCGGCCAACAAAGTGACCGTGGAGGGTCTCAGAAAACGAATGTTTGCAGCGAAAGAAAGCTGGGTTCACTAGCTATACTTTGTCTTGTGGGGTTACAGAACTAGTACCCAAACTGCAACTGGAGAAACCCCTTATAGGCTAACATATGGATGTGAAGCCTTGTTCCCGGTGGAGATTGGAGAACCCTCCTGGAGAAGACTGAATAGTCTTGAACAAGGTGAACAACAGAACAGTAGAATGCTTATTGAAGAATTAGACCTTGTGATGAAGCTAGGGTCACTGCTCACTGCCGGAATATGATGGCCAAACAACAGACTGCAGCAAAGTATAATAAGAAAGTGAGACCAAGGAATTTTGAAAAGAATGACTTAGTACTCAGGAGAGCAGATATTGGCAACAAGAATGCCAGAGATGGAAAGCTAGTTGCAAATTGGGAAGGACCTTACCGGGTTAGAGAAAAACTCGGAAAAGAAGCTTATATCTTGGAGACAGTTGAAGGCAAAGAAGTTAAGCGGACCTGGAATGCAGATAAGCTGAAGACATACTACAACTAAATCTGCATTCCTCCGCTTATGTATTTCAAAATACAACTTTTCTTTCCTCTACTAGGGGTTTGATAAAAGCCGAATATGCCGGCAAATTCATGTAATTCGTAATTTAATATCAATAAATGAGGAATTTTTCTTGTCTATCTTTGATATATCAATATTAAATCCGAGGTACAAATACAATTTTCCATAATGACTCTGATCAACTCAAAATGCCACTTTTTGGTCATGATACCAAACAGTGGCAGATGGCATTGTTGTTTTTACCTTAGATAAATTGAGTTACGAAATTCAAATTCAATTAAAAGGCTAAGTCAAAAGGCAAGGCCCATTACATATGCAAGCTTACCAGAATGAGTAAGTTAAACAAACATGCGTCATCGACAATGACATAAAGCGGAATCCGTACGATGCTTTGACCTTGGCCAGGTCATGAATTAAAAAACTCGTATGATGCACGAGTTTACGACAACAAATCGGGATGAACATTTCACCCAAAAAGTAGTGAAAAATAATGCAACCTTGGTGTATCACTCATCAAGTACGAAGGTGAAGTATATCTATATAACTCGGATTTGAAACTCGGCCACTTAGGAATTCCTAATGCTTGGGACAAATCCGGGTGTGGAGGGGAATGCCACCTCATAAAGGGGCTTATGCGTATGCCAAAGTTATATCATTCGATAAAACAAAAAAATTTGCCTAAGCAAAGGCATTACTGCAACGACATACTCGATTATGACAAATCAACTACCTAGATAAATGCATCTACGGTGAATTCGGAATCAGGAGATGCGAAACGACATATCATAAAGCAAGACATTCAAACACGAAGTTGTATGTCTAGGAAACAAAATTAAAACCGGGATAAAACCGGCAATATTCATGATAAATCAAAAAGGGACCCAAAGGATCCCAACAAGTTACAAATCCAACCGGCATTCCGACCCTTCATTTCGTCGGGTTGACGGGATGATCTTCTAGCACCACAACCTCCTTGCCAGATTGGTTGGTCGATTCAACTTCCTTTGCAGGTTGGTTGGTAGCCTCATCACCATCCTCGACGGCAGCAACTTTCTCGGATTGTGAAACCAAAACACGGGAAGGGGAGGCGGTTGCTGGAAACATGATTTGGCCATCAACAACATAGGCACAAGGGCTTAGGCCAACCACATTCAAAAGCAAATCTGGGTTCAGAATTTGCAGTTGGCTTAATGCATTGTAAAAGGAACCAGAGATGGACTTTTCAAGTTCACCCCGGTAGAGTTGAGCTTCGTCCTGTGCTTCACTCAACTGGGCCCTGGCTTCCTTCAAATTGTCCTGTGCTAACTTCATTTCCCCCTCTGCCTTCTCATACGTGATTTTGAAATCACTCAAACTCTTGCTGTTGCAGGCATGGAGATATTGAAGCTTCTCATGATCGCGTTGAAGTTGTGTTAAGGATGTTTTTGCCTTTCCCAAGTCAGACGAACTGTGGGTATATTTTTCCTTCATCGATGAAAAATCTTCTTTCACCTTGATCAACTCGGCAACAGTCTTTGCTTTTTCTTCCCGAGAGGCAGCAGCTTCATCAAGAGAACGAAGATACTTACGCTTCAACAAATGTAATGATCTCGTTAACCCAGACAACTTCAGGCCACCGAGCTCCAGATCATCCAGTACCTTAATTTCTTCAGTTGTGAAGGGCTTTGCACTGAAGAATGACTCAGGCGGACAAACTTCCTCTCGAATAGCATCAGACATCCCGGACTGCCATACAGCATGCTTGGCCAAACCAGAACCCGAAGTAGGAGGAGGGGCTTCCATCACTTGCCGAGGAGGGGATAGAGGAACATTTTCGGTAGGTATCTCCTTGCCTTTGTTCCTAACTTCCCCTTTTTCTGTCACCTTGGCTTTTGTCTTGTTGACAGCATCCTTGGGCGTATTCAGCTCTGACACCTTCCTCTTTTTCCCCACCCCAGGGGAAGTATCCTTCTGCAACAACCCGGAGGTAGACTCGTTCTTTCCTTTGGTCAAGGCGGCCAACCAACTTGGAAGAGCGTTTGGTTGCTTTTCCATTTGGGGAACTGAAATGCAAAATAAAGCAAAATAATGAAATCAGCTGTTAAGCGGAATATAAAGCATTTCAATATAGCAACCAGACATACTTAATTCGGCATCAAGCTCCTCTTGAGATTTATAAATGAGAGACGCAATGCTAGCATGTTGATGCATCTGAAGATCTGTACCGATGGCGATCACGGTATTAATATCATTGGAGTCTAACTGGGATTCTTTAAAGCGGTTGCTGGAAGGAGGAAAATGAAAATGATCGGGTGACCAACATAAGGGAAATTTTCCCTCTACCTCCTTCGTGCCACAGTATTGGAGAAACCATACCTCCTTACCGGGATGCGCGCACACCTTAAAGAACTTGTTTTTAAAACCTTTAAAGGACTCTGTATAGACCTTAAAGAGTCTACGACCAGGAACACCTCGGACAGTAATCCAACCTTTAGTTCTGGTGGTTCGCGACCAGTTCATCAAGAGATGACTTGAAAGAAGAAAAAGAAAACCATAACGGAAGGACGAAGAACAAGGTAGGCACAAAACCGCTCAAAGGCCTTAACGAAACCCCACCCGTTGGGATGGAGTTGTGTAGGGCATATGTGAAGATGATTGAGTATCTCTATTTGAAATTCGGTCAACGAAAATCGGAGTCCAAGTTGAGTAATGAAATCTCGGTAGAAGAAAAAGAAGCAAGGACCCTCTTCAGTTCCGCCAGAACATACGGGTTCGTCTTCTACAGGAGCTACGATGTCAAAATTTTCAACCGACCCGACTGAAAGTCTAGACACGTCCTCCGCAGAAAGCTTGGACGTGGTATTCAAAACCTCATGAGTCACCCAGGGAAACTGGGATGTCAATGAGGATGGCGGAGACCCACAACGTGACTCGGCAGAACCAGATTCCTCTACTACCTCTCGAGGGGGAGATGCCATAGATGCCTAGAAAAACAAGAAAGTTTAAATCAGAAGGAAAGAATGGATATACCTGCTTCAAAAATACTAGAAGATGATGAGTCACTAGAAGATGAAGAGTTGGGCACGTCAGAAAGAGTAATCGGATCATTGGCCCCACCATATGCCGACATCGATCCAACAAAAATTCCATACCGGCAACTTTCCAAAGTGGACTCGGCCAACGAGTCACATCCTTGCGGGGCAAGCTTAGAACTCAGGTAGACGCAAGAGTAATATGGGACACCTCCTGAGATAGAGGAAAGATAGGGCAAAGCATGGATGTTGGAACGTGAACCCGAGGTGGTCATGGGTAGAGAAGACGGAACTGAAGGACTATTTTTTCTGAGGCACTTATTCCGGGAAGAACAACCTCTACCCCGCTGAGACCCTAACTCCTTATTCGACACCTCGGCCCTTCGCCGAGATCTACCACCACGGTAGCCTCGAAGTTCCTGCTCTTCTTCTTTAGTCCTGGGAATCCCCCAAAGCCAAAAACGAGCACCTGGAGGAATCTTTTTGAAAAAATTAGGGTTTTTCTCCCTCTGCCCTTTAAAACACAAAGCTGAAGAAAAAGAGTTTTTCCCCCTCATTTGGTCAAAAATTGAAAAATACTAAATGTCAAATAGCAAAAGGAGGAGGAGAAGAGCAAGATGATGATCATCCGCACGACAGGAGGGAAAATACAACTTCTGAAAATATGACACTATGAAAGTTTTTTACAGGTTCTGGAAAAATAGCAAAATCGACGATGCAACATATACATCTTCAATTTTTTTTAAAAAAACTTACTAGCAGGCAAAATGTTAAAGTGCAGACTCGCACAACAGAATCGATAAAAAACTGAAAATATGTGCAATACCTGTTGAAGGAAGACGAAGAACCGAAGCAGAAATGGGGCACAACACTCAGAAAACACGCACACGAAAACAAACAACTAACGCTGGTGCACGATGCTCAAAAGCTAAACGAAAGCATGTGAGAGGGGAAGATGGCTTATATAGCCAAGCAAATGACTACTGAAGTGTGAATAGCAAAGGTCAGGGTTATTTAGGTTCTTTCACCCTCAACTCATAACTGCCACGATCGTGGATGGAAACCGCAATCATCATACGCGAAAATCACAGCGCAGAGGAGGCTAAGGGGCAAGGGCAAAACTGCCACTTCACACAAAAATTTTTTTTGATGATTAGACAGCTGAAGCGATGCTGCAATAAAATCGTACGAAACACAATGACAGCATAAGAACGGCCGCAACACGCTAAAGTACGCGGGCTGGAACACGTGGCACAACGCAATGAGTATAGTTCGCAAACCTACATATGAGACAAGACGTATATGAACATACATCTGTTCACCGAGTTCGGAGCTGATGCTGGGGTAATAGTCAACTCACGGTTATTTCAGCACAGCTTCTACCCGGTTACACAAGGAAGCAGTAGGCATACATGCATGCCCTAGTAACCCGGGTACAATGCCGACGCGGGTTCTTCATGAAAATACCGACGGGATCATGCATAACCGTTGACCAACTCAATAAGCAGATGCATTCTGAGATGAGGAATACTGCTTGGGGGCAATCCGCAAGTAGGATCAAACAACTCAAGCGTATTCCTAACTCAGAGTAGCAATATAGTTGATGCTCAACCAGCAAGGCAAAACGAGGAAAATGACGCTGCACATAGGGAAGATAAGAACCTGAAAGCAACATGTCTGCCGACATTGGGAGGCAACCCGACAGATCGGCATTGTACCTGGTCCAAACATTGGGGGGTACCCAAAATATTTCACCGGGTTGATACTCAACCCGTCGGCATAAGGGGGGCAAAGAACACCCCGTGAAAAAAAGAATTCGCTCGTAAGCAGAGCATGCAAGTCTACAAAAGCGCAAACACATTCGGGAGTTAAAAACTGGGAAAGAGGCACTCATAAGTTCATCCCGACTACCCGGATATCCAGGTAGCCCAGCTGAGGGGCAACTGTTATGGACCCGTATAATGGGCTCATTAAGTGGGAAGCCCAACAAGGGGCAATCCAAGATATGGATTGATGTTAATCAATTATACTAATCTTAATGTGTCAGCATAGCTATCCACACTACCTACAGGTAACCTCTATAAATACAAGGGCAAACCCTAAAGGTACACACATTCTCTCTCTTATTGTTATGTTGTCACTGTGCACACACACACCCCATTGGCTAACGCCGTTATAGTATTCTGTGCACAGTGATCTCCTTGACTCAAGGGTATCTCCCTCGTAGATACCTTGGAGAGGGCATCAGATCCAATATTAATGTACTAGCCTAGCTGGGCTAGACATCTCTGTCTCAAGGACAGAACATATTATATAATAAGAGAAGATTTATTATATAATCAGCATATCATATTATTATGCTTTCAGGGAAAGATAATACAGTTAATGAAGCCTCAAAGAAAAGCTTTTTGCCCGCACAAGAGAGGAGGTTTTGACATGATCAAGTTGCAATTAACATACGCAAATTTCACTTGCGATTCTTCAAAAGATTGGCCAAGTGGTGCTCAAAAATCAGGTGGCGCTCCATTCTCTTTGAAGGCAAATTCGACAATCTGGAACCCGGACAAATTCATAAAAGCGGTAATGAAGCCTGCAAGATTGGTGATAAATCCGGAGATGTTAATACAAATAAATATATAGCTGACATGGCAATGTCCAATCCAACAACTTCCAACAATAATAGATAAATACGATGCCTGGCGGCTTCAAGGTCGAAGATTTCAAAACCAGACTCCATTTTACTATACGAATGAGTACAGATCGCTTGGTCCAAGAAAAGGGCCACGTAAAATTATTATGATGCTATATAAAGTTATTCAACAAAGGGCCACATTCTTTTTCAAAAGCCAAGATAATGGCATAATAAGAATGCACACGGTCCATCAAAGGGCTATATGGAACAAAATATGTAAAAGATGCTTGATGTGACAGTTGTGTTTGGCTTTATTAAAATTGTGTTTGACATGCTTGCAACCAAAGCAAAGTGAGACTGTCATGCAGATCGAGTTTGACCCGTGACACCATAGACTGGAATCTAAAGACAAGCTCAAATGAAAATAGAAAATCTGGCTTAGCCCACACAGCAATTGAAGAATGCATCTCTTTATTCCTCATTAATGCGAACAAAGCATCCAGAAGAAGTCTAATATATTGCAGACAAGTGCAATTGGCTCAGCTGATGATAAGATAAGGAACAAAACATGACAAATAATTCCTCAATGGGAACCAAGAAGGGTTCCTTCGATCTCGGACCAGAACACTTCTAATGAAGCAAGAGCTATGATCTAATACTACATTTGCTTGCAGTGGCCGGGTTACATACCCATTGCTGATGGCATTTATGAAGAAACCAATTTCAACCGTCTTATCTAGTGAGACCCTCAAAGACAATTTAGCTTCAGAACACACTACAACTTCCAGAGAAATAGCGAAAAATGCCACAGTCTTTGAGATTTCAAAGAATTGAAGCTTTTTGTTGAAGCTTGTTCCCACCGACTAGACATGCAAAAGTTGGAAGAGTTGATACTACCTTGTACGAGCACAGGCATCTCTATAATCTGATCATGGCTTCCTATTTAATGAGCGGCTGTTAAAGTTAAATAAAGGAGCCCACGAGAACACTAAGCTCTTCTCCTATTCAACTTTTTCATTTGAGCTTATGATGATTATTTCTCGAAGGCGGTTGCTCTCTATAAACACATACTTATCAACAGTTTTGGAACGACAGCTACCGGTTGTGGAAAAGTAAATAATATGTTCAAAGCAGAATCAGTCCTCCACGATGGGATATGTCACTTTATTAGAAATAATAAGCTATGGAAGATATCCATGTTGCGATGGGGTCCGCAACCGAGTTCTAGCAGGCATAGCTGAATTTCGACCAAAAGCCGGTCAGGGAATCCGACATCAACAGGTGGCAATCGAAAGAGCAAAACCCGGATGAGCAAGTCGCAACGTCGAATTACCAGTATGAAAGCTACAAAACCACACGGTCCTTATCCCAAAACAATATTTGCAACTTCAAAACAGCATTGGCAAGAAGTCATTTTTGCATGGCTATTCAGATCGTGGCACTTGAATTTTATAACCCCTGAGCTAGCTTCTTGTAATTTATAACTGTGGGACCCATGTCTTGCATTCAAAGAATTCACTACATGCCTATGTACAATTGAGGCAAATCAATTGAAAAGCTGGAGTTCGGTATAATGAGAATATTACCGACCTTCGTGAAGGATAAGATGATACTTTATCTAGCCTGACTATGGAGCTGCACCCCACCATATAACCCAGAAGGCGGGTTGTCTCAGGACGATTTTTATGAAAACACTTTCCTGGGCAGATTGAATGAATTCATTGTCATCTCCATTATTGCTATTGTCTGGGTTTGCAGTTTCAGAAATTTCAAAATGAGATGTCAACTGATATAGAGATGACGTGATTCGGGTTGCTGTTATTGGACTGGGTTGAAGCTATTTAAATTTCTCTTGAGTTGTCTTCGACGTTGTAAAATTGGCACGGCCTGAATAATTAACAATGGTTTCCGACGATAATGTGCCAAAAGATGTCGTGGACTACATACTTAGAATAAGAAATGGATTTCAAAATCCTCATCCATTGGTCAACTACAAAGCTGTGGGGCCCAGTAAAGCAATGGCTCTTTAAGTAAGCAGGTCAACAAGGTATCTTCATGGCTGGATGATTACAAAGCCAGGTGCTCATCATGGTGAACGATAAAAATGGTCACCATTACAGGCCGAACTAGTCAACCTTGCACATTTCAGCTTAGAATTATCTAACTCGTTGATATTCAGAAATCAACTCCTCAAACCTTGATGATGAGCATGGATAGTCTATTACAAAAGAAGGCACATAGGCCCCACCAAGCAAGTTATTGGTTCCAAAATTTGGAAAGTGTATAGCACCTCGCAGAGCTGGGCTCAATTAATTAACGAATAGTTGTGCACCGAAGTCTTTGCTGTGATGGTCCACCATGTGCTAAAACCATTATTCTTCAAGAGATCTGATGGCAAATTTCTTATTCTCAACCATTATGTTGCGCCTAGTCAAAAGTTAGAGGCCTCCACAATGACATTCAAAATCCGAGATGTTAAGCTCCGATTCAAATAAAGCAAAACCCATCTCACTAGTCCATGATCAACAAAAAGATCCTGGTGTACTAAGTCGTGCTCCTATTCAGATGGTTAATCTTCACACCACCAGTATGTGATCAACAATACACATTCGTGAACTTATGAAGATATCGACTTCAGAAACACAACTCGGTAATAAAAAAAGTGAAGGAGCTGAACTAAATATCCAAGCAAGAAGCTGTAATACTCCAAAACAATCTGGCCAAGAGTCTCAGTCTCCAAACTCGTGAAACTCAAACATTGATCCGAGATACAAATCAGCCCGGCCACGGCTTCGGGCTCCTAGAAAAAGATGAAGACGAAATTGGAGAGATGTGGTCCTGAAAATAAGGATCACACCCCAATCCGTGATAAAATGAAGACGGGTTTGGAGAGATGTGGTCCTAAAAAAGGATCACACCTGTTCTGCGTAAGGCAGATGTGTCCAATCAGGATTGGATGATTGATCTATGATTCAGATGCCTTCTCTAGATACCTATGAGTTAAGTATCTTGGGGACAGCAAATCACACACTATCTGATGGCCTTAGCCTTGGGAGAGGTGTGTGTGTGTACTATCTAGGCTGTGTAAATAGGTAAAAAGAGATTAGATCATACCTGTCGCTTTTAGCTCCTATTTATAATGCTTACTTGTGGGCCTGTGCTGATTATGGGCCTTACTGATCATGGGCCTCATTCTGGTCCATAACAGTTGCCCCCCAGCCCGGTATGCTGAGCCTTCAGGATGCCGGGGTGTCATGCCGAGTAAACAGAGTCTTCAGGATGCCGGGGTGTAATGCCGAGGAGACGGAGCCTTCAGGATGCCGGGATGAAAGGTGCCTTGCCGATTTCCTTTCTACCTCAGCGAATCTTCCTTTTACAGGCAATCATTGCAACCCTCCACGTGGCCCTCTTATATCTGCGCGACGTGTGCCACTACGCCTGCTCGAGCTGCTGACATTTATTGCAACTGCCCCAGCGTCCTTTCAATTGTCTTTCCTTGCGAAGTTACCATTTTACCCTTGACCTTTGGTTTCGCGGGTTTCATCTATTTGATTTGCGCTTCTTCCTTTCTTCTTTTCTTACTTGCTGCATTACGCTGAGAGACTTCCCTCAACATTTCCTGCATTACATTTTCCTGTATTACATTCCAACAGACTTCCTTCAGTTTGCCAGCTTCTCGTCGTTTGCCACCTCTCGCATCCTTCACTTGCACCAGGTATGCGCTTCAATCTACTTTGCTTTTCTTCCTCTCTTGCATTGATTCTCCTTTTGCTCGAATATACGTTCGACAGGGGCGCATTTTCTGTCTCTGGGTATTCTTGTTTTAGCTATGTGTAATTAGGCATACACCCTCTAGAATACTCTGCCTATTAATGCAATGTTCTCCCTTGGGTACTTGACTGTGGGTTGCCTGTTGTCATTTTATTACCTTGTCCACCTGTTTATGCCTTGCTCTACCCTTAATAGCATGAACGGGAGGAATTTGCACGGTAGAGGGACGTCCACCTGCCCTCGTGTTTTTGGCCTTAGTGATGAGATTCTACTGGAGGAGGAAGAACAAGCCACACGGGTGGAGGAGAGATACGTCCAGAGCCTCCCCCCTGGCGCGAGGTTTTGGTTGTATGGTATACCTCGGACCCAGGACGAAACGCAAGCCGCCCTACTTAGGAGCTATCGCGGCAGTAGAAGCGGAGGAAGTTCTTCATCTCGTTCTCCCACACGAGGACGTCGCCAACGATCTGGCCGTATCCCGGTTGTTCCATCCCGACGTTCCAAACCCAATCTAGGTAGAGGCTTAGGTTCCGCCAATTTGGCTCCTAACCCGTCTTCAAGCCTCACCCGGGTTCAAGTTCCTGTTCAGTCCGAAACCATTATCCCAGGTGCTAAGAACATAGATCCGTGTTTTAACTGTGTCTATCTTAGCAGCCAATTTATTGAGAGAGGGAACGACTTTATGGCCGATGTGGTGCTAGGAAGTTGCACCCATTACCCTGGCTTATCAGATCCGGCCTCTGCTTCCTTGTCTTCTTCCGATGATTTGTCCGACTCTTCTCACGATAGTTTGTTTAGCTCAGGTACGTACACTTTTTGTCACGTACTGTTTCTGTTTTTAATCCCCCCTTTTGCTGTTCTAGGTTTTGATGGAGTCCCATTCTGGAGAATTTGCCCCTGAAATGACCTCGTCAAGTCATGGTCGAGAAGCCGACGCCAGCCCTGCCGAACAAGGTTATTTTGTCGTTGATACAACTCTTCGTAAGCAGTTTCCCTGGGTGACCGAGGAGGTGCTTAGCTTCCGGTCATACATGACGACTGAGGAGATATCCGGGCTTCCTATTGGCAACCCAGTGGGATTTGATACTTTCTGCCCTGCCGAAGACGAACCCGTCTGCTCGGGCCGGAATCCCGAAGAACCTCCGTTTTTCTTCTGTTATCGTGACTTAATCACCAAAATTGGTATTCGCTTTCCTTTTTCCGCTTTCAAAATTCAACTACTGAATCACCTTCACCTTGCCCCCACACAAATTGATCCCAATGGTTGGGCTTATATTGTTGCCTTCGAACAATTATGCACCTCGTTGTCTGTATCAAGCACCGTGCCTCTTTTTTTTTTTTTTTTAACATATACACCCCCCGAACCGGGTCTGAACCTGCTGAGCTCAAGGGGTGGGCCAGCATCCGGGGTCGTGGAGGAAAGATGCCGACTTCTAGAAGATTGTTTTCAGTATACAGTGACTCCTTTAAGGATTTTAAAGGTGCATTTTTTAAAGTCGTTGTCGAGGTTGGTGCCAAGCCGTGGTTTCTCCACGAGAATGGGGAAGGGAAATTCCCCCTGTACTGGTCATATGATCACCATTTGCGGAAGCCGGCAGACTACCGGTTGGGGTTGTCAGCAGAGGAAAAGACACATGCCAAGACTTTGCTGGCTCACATCGGGGCTCAAGGGAATCTGAGCGCTGCCTCCTTAGTGGCAAAATCTACAACCGACCTTCCCCAAACTAGTATGGATTTACGCGTACCTGTTCATATTTTGCATTGTAGGTATGTGTTGTTTACTAACCCCGGCTTGCGTTTTCCTGTATGCAGGTTCCCAAATGAATCCTTTCGCGGGCAAGGTTCCGGACTACGTTCTAGCCCGACGAGAAAAGTCTTCTGCTCGGACTCAATCCCATGCCCTGAAGCGACCACGAACCACTAGTCCTCCTGCTGGGACGAGCAATGTTCCTCCAGCGACAACCGCCGTCTCTGTGATGGATTTAACCAGTGATGACAGCTGGCTGGATATTGGGAATTACCAAACATCCGCCCCCGCAGGGTCAGCTGGGGTTGCCGGGGCTGTGACATCTACGGAGCATGGTAGTCCGGCTCCCTCACCCCTTCCTGACGGGCTCAGGAGAGGCGCTCTGTGGGCAACTGGAGTGGCTTCAGAGTTGCGTGGAGTGATTAGTCCCCCGCCAGAATTTCACGGGACCGGCATTTTGTCAAGGGCCCAAGTGAAAGAGCTGGAGATGGCCGAACTGTACACTTACAAAGCGGCTTCTTTGGTGAAGCCGTACTCGGTGCTGCTGGAGAAGCATTCCGAGCTTCGTGCTGAAAAGGACGCCCTCCAAACTGACAGGGATACCCTTCGGGCTGAGCGCGATAAGCTGGTTGAGGATAATAAGAACTTAACCATATCCGCTGCTGCTTCAGTGGCGTCTTTGGAGCAATATCGGGCTGACATGAAGTTTATTTCGGACTCCTTCGGCCTTGAGGCAGATAAGGAGGCCATTATAAACTTTGTCAAGGGAAAACTGTCGTCACTATCCGAGTTGGAGAGGAACAACACTGCATTGAATCAGCAGGTCCAGAAGCTGGAGACTGATGTCAGGAATTTGCAAGCTGATTATGACAATAGTCAATCCGTGCTGGAGAACGCTGCTGAAACTGCGTTCAACAATGTCGTCAATCAGATCAAGCACTTTAATCCAGACGCGACCCTAGACACGGACCGGCTGGATTGCTTTGGATATGTCTTGGGCGACACGTTCTTCCCTTCAGCTGCGGAGACCGAAGCCACCAACGATGCACCTCCCTCCGGGAATCCGGTGATGGAAGCCGCCGCGCAGCAATTCGAGCAAGAAATGAGGGAAATTTTTCCCCATATCCCGGATCAACCTTGAAGACCCGGAATGCCGGGTTATTTTGTAATCTTGATTTTCGAATTAACATTTACGAATTCTGGGCCGCATGTTGGTCGCTGTTTTTGATTGATGATATTTGGTAAATTCAGACATACTGTTTTGGTGTATCTCTACTCTTTATATATCGTTTCCTTCTTTCACCTTTGATCCTTTCTTGGGAGAACGAGTTCAAATATCCCGTCCCGAGCTGCGGGGCTAGAACATTAACCTGCGCTTGAGGCAAGGCAGGTTCAAATACCTCGAGTTTGTTACCGCGACTAGAACGCTCAATTCCACCCTTTGGGTGAGACGGGTTCAAATCCGACAGATTTTCTTACGGGGCTAGAACACTCTATCCTGTCTTTGGGCTGGACGGGTTCAAATACCTCGTGTCTATTTCCGTGGCTAGAACACTCAATCCCACCCTTTGGGTGAGACGGGTTCAAATCCGACAGATTTTCTTACGGGGCTAGAACACTTTATCCTGCCTTTGGGCTGGACGGGTTCAAATACCTCGTGTCTATTTCCGTGGCTAGAACACTCAATCCCACCATTTGGGCAGGACGGGTTCAATTTCTCCGGATTCCCTTACGGGAATAGAACGCTTTATCCTGCCTTTGGACTGGACGAGTTCAAATATCCCGGATTCCCTTGCAAGGCTAGAACTCTCAACCCTGCCGTTTTGGTGGGTTAGGTTCAAATACCCCGGATTTATCCTCTATGGCAGAAACACTTTAGTCCTGTCGTTTCATAATGTGTGCGCAATTGTAAGAGGAAACATAATTGTTCAAATTTATTCATAATTCAAATTACGTAATACAATAAAAGAAAAGACGAAAGAAAGGCATTTAGGTTTCCTTCAACTGTAATATTTTTTCAGCTTATCCGCATTCCATGTTCTTGTCAGGCGTCTCCCCTGCAGGGTTTCCAAAACGTAGGCTCCTCTGGAAAGTTTTTCTTTTACTCTGAACGGGCCTTCCCATCTTGGAGCCAACTTTCCATCAGTTGTGTTTCGTCCTCCGACATCTGCTCTTCGGAGCACCAAGTCCTTTGTCTCAAACGTCCTGGGCTTCACCTTCTTATTGAACCTATTAGCCATGAGCTGCTTGGCGCTAACATTTTTGCAATGTGCCATGACCCGACCTTCGTCTATCAGATCCAGTTCTACAGCTATTTTGCTGCTGTTCTCTTCTTCTGCTTGCGACAAGGCTTGAACCCTTCTCCAAGATGGTTCTCCCAATTCTACCGGGATCATAGCCTCGCACCCGTAGGTTAGCTTGAATGGGGATTCTCCAACAGAAGTCTGAATTGTGGTCCTGTACCCCCACAAGACATAATATAACTCCTCAACCCACCTTCCTTTGGCGGACTTCTCTATACGCATTCGAAGATCTTCCACGATGACTTTGTTTGCAGCCTCTGCTTGGCCATTTGTTTGAGGGTGTTCAACCGAGGCAAAGCGATGCCAGATGTGGAAATTCTCCATCAGGTTCTGAAAACCTTTACTTGCAAATTGAGTCCCGTTATCGGTTACCACTTCGGCCGGAATCCCGAATCGACATACTATGTTCCTCTCCAGAAATCGCTGAATCCGGGCCGAGGTGATGGTCGCGACTAGCTCCGCTTCAATCCACTTAGTGAAATAGTCAACTGCCACCACTAACCATTTAAGCTGGCCTTCAGCTGCTGCGAATGGACCCAAGAGGTCCATTCCCCATTTGTAAAACGGCCAGGGAGCCGTGATTATATTCAACTCCTCAGGGGGAGCCAGCAAGTTCCTACCGTGCTTCTGACACTGATCGCACTTCTGTACGTGGTCCTTCGCATCGTAGACCATGGACGGCCAGAAGTATCCAGCTCGAAGAGCCTTCCAGGCTAACGCCTTTCCCCCAACATGTTGCCCATTGATTCCCTCATGGATTTTCGCTAGAACATAATGGGCCCTGTCCGAGTTTAGACACTTTAATAGAGGGGTGAAAATACCTTTCTTATAAAGTTGTCCCTCTATTATGGTGTATGACGCTGTATCTCGGATTAGCTTCTTGGCCTCTGCTCTCTCAACAGGCAACGTTCCATTTTCGACGTACTCAATAATGGGAGTACGCCAATCATTCACCTGGGAAATCTGCATGATGCATGTCGGTTCTGGGATACTCTGCTCAATCACGGTCCGGTGGTTTCCCCACCCCTTTGTGCTCGCCAGCTTGGACAGTATGTCCGCTCTGCTGTTCTCACTTCTTGGAATGTGACTAACCTCTGCCTTTTCGAAGTCTGCCATTATCCGTCTTGCATGTTCAAGATACTTTGCCAGTAGGGGTCTTTTGACCTGGTAACTTCCTTCAATTTGTGAGGTGACCAATTGGGAATCACTGTAAACCTTCACTTTTCAAGCTCCAAGCTCTTGTGCTGCAGCAGTCCGGCTGTGAGGGCCTCATACTCAGCCTGGTTGTTGGAAGTTTCGAAGTCCATTTGCATAGAGTACTCAATTGCAACGCCGTCAGGGTTTTCAATAATTACCCCGGCTCCGCTTCCCTTTGCATTAGAAGACCCATCAACATACACATTCCATGTATCCAGGCTAGCAGGATCTGTCATTTGGATTGAAGTGAGCTCGCGAACGAAGTCGGCCAACGCCTGGGACTTGATTTCTTTATGACTCTCAAAAGTTATGTCAAATTCTGATAACTCCACCGCCCAACTCATCATCCTTCCCGCCAAATCCGGCTTATGGAGTATTTGTCAGATTGGAAGGTCGGATCGCACCAGGATCCTGTGTCCTTGAAAATATGCTCGGAGCCTCCTTGCCGAGATTAGAAGAACAAAAGCCACCTTCTCCAGCCGTTGATATCAAAGCTCGGCTCCTTGCAAGAGCCGACTCACGAAGTATATCGGTTGTTGGCCCTCTTCATTCTCCTGCACCAAAACCGAACTCACTGCCACATCTCCAACGGATAGGTACAAAATTAAATTTTCTGACTTCCTTGGCTTTGCTAGCACCGGAGGAGAAGAAAGTTGCCTCTTGATCTCCTGGAACGCAGCTTCACATTCCGAGGTCCAACCGTACTGAGCTTCTTTCCTCAGCAGCTTAAAGAAGGGAAGGGTTGTCTTCGCCGACCGGGGTAGGAACCGCGTCAGGGAGGCCAACCTTCCTGTTAACTGCTGTATCTCCTTCTTACTTGTTGGCGCCGCCATACTTAGAACGGCCCCACACTTATCAGGATTCGCTTCTATCCCTCTATGCGTGAGCATAAAGCCGAGGAACTTCCCTGCGAAAACCCCAAAGGCACACTTCGCCGGGTTTAACCTGATACGATGTTGCCTGAGCTTATCAAAGGTCTGCTTTAAATCACGAACGTGTACTGGCATATCAACCGACTTCACTATCATGTCATCAATGTATACCTCAACGTTCCTGCCCAGTTGATCAGAGAATACTTGGTTCATCATTCGTTGATATGTGGCTCCCGAATTTTTCAGCCCAAAAGGCATCACATTATAACAATAATTTGCCTTTTCTGCGATGAAAGCAGTTTTCTCCTGATCTTCAAGGTGCAGTGGAATTTGGTTATATCCCGAATAAGCGTCCATGAAGGATAGCATTCGGAACCCGGAGGAACTATCAACCAACTGGTCGATGTTGGGCATTGGGTACGCATCCTTAGGGCACACCTTATTTAAGTCAGTGTAATCTGTGCATACCCTATACTTTCCATTTGGCTTCTTCACCATGACTACATTGGACAACCAGGTTGTGTATTGTATTTCCCTGATGAATCCAGCCTCTAGTAGTTCTTTCACGTGATCCTCTAGCACCTGTTGACGCTCTGAGCTTAACTTCCTCTTCTTCTGTGCCACTGGCTTTGAGCCGGGATAAACAGATAACCTGTGACAGCAAAATTCTGGATCCACCCTTGGAATATCTGAAGATTTCCAAGCAAAGACGTCATTATAACTCCTCAAACAGGAAGCCAGCTGGGTTTTTTCCTCATCCGTCAACCCCTTTCCTATCTTTGTTGTTTGTCCTGGTGCTCCACGGTTACCTCTTCTAGCTCTCCGTCAGGTTCCGGCCTTGGCATCTGAGTTTCATCCCTCATATCCAATTCCACCATATTAACTGAGCTCATCTTCAAAGATTGGTAACCACTCTGCTTAATCATAGCTACGTCTTCGGGATCTCGGTCCACCACACGTACAGATCTGAAGTAACAATCTCGAGACTCCTTCTGGTCCCCAGCTATGGTGAGCACCGAACCCTGCTTACCAATCATCTTTAACTTTTGATGCTTGGTTGAGACTAGCATGTCCCACTCATGAATTGTAGGTCTTCCCAAAATCACATTGTGTTCGGATGGGAAGTCGGCTACAATGAACCTTATCCTTTCGGATTTGTACGCCTCCTTCGTCCCCAATGTTAATTGGAGATCAATATACCCCTTAGGAGTAGTGTTGCAGCCATTAAACGCAATTAAAGCCGTGTTGCAAGTTTTCAAATCTTCTTCGTCCAAATTCATCTTCTGAAATGCGTGCCATAAAATTATATCGGCACAACTCTCATTGTCCAGAAAAATCTTCCTAACTCTGCAATTGACCAGTGTTCCTGTAATCACCAACCCATCAACATGGCCTGGTACTACATCCTCGAGCTCCTTCTTTGTGAAGTATAACAACGGCTGCTCTGGTTTCTCTTCCTGTTTAAACTTGGGGCGATCTCGAATGGAAAACACCTCATGCAAATATTTATGTCGGGCATTCATTGTGTCGCCACCACCACCAAAAGCTGCACTGATCGCGTTGCACTCGAACTCCGGCTCCTGGAATTCGTCATCTTCTTTAGCCGGATTCTTACCTCGTCCTTCCTCTTTAAACTTCTTATCCTTGGGTGGGCTTCCGAGCCGCCCCCCTCTCCTCTTCCTATTTCTCCATCCCTGCGTACGGATCAAATACTGCCGCAACTTTCCCTCTCTAATGTACTTCTCAATTGCATCTCTGAGGTCCCAACACTCATCTGTTGTATAACCCGGCCCATCGTGAAATGCGCAATACCGGGTCCGATCTAACCCAGCCGGGTTCTGTAGAGGCCGAGGTCGTTCGACTTTCTTCATGTCAGTGGACGCGACCTCGCGCCATATTTGCGACCGAGGAGAGTTCAGGGGGGCATATTTATCAAACCTTCCCCTGGCCTGCTGCCTATCATCCTGCCGTTTTCCTCGAAGGTCATTCATCCGTCGGCCTCCGAGCTTGTCTCCCTGACCAGGTTGTTGCCTTTGGTCCACATTTTCCCACTCCATCTGCTCGAGCTCCAGGTATTTTTTGGAGCGAGTGTTGAACTCAACTAAGGTCCGAGGTGGATCCTTATATATTGACTTAACCAACCGGGATGTTCCGTTCAATCAGGCTATCACCAGATGTAAATGAACGTTTTCTGGTAATCCGGGTACTTGAAGCGCGGCTAACTTGAACCGATCCAGGTACTTTTGTAGTGTCTCCCCTGGTTGTTGCTTAATTATCCCCAACGCGAATTCTGACTTCGGCTGCTTCTTACTGGTGGCGAAGTTCAGCATGAACCGCTCCCCAAACTCGTCAAAGGATCTGATGGATCCCGCTGGTAATGACGAGAACCACGCCTGGGCTGCACCGGTTAATGTAGTTGCAAAAAGCCTTGTAATCAAGGGTTCCTCTATCCCTTTGATGTACATAGCTGTATCAAAGGCATCCAAATGCACCTGTGGATCCTGTGTTCCGTCATATTTAATCAACTCGGGTAAATTCAGATTTTCCGGGTATGGAGCTTCTACAATCTCATCCGCGAAGGGACTGTCGTTGTACTTCCCCCTGTTGTACTTTCTTCAGTATACCCCGGTTACGTCATCCGGAGCCCGGGTGATGGGCCCCTGACGGTGGATCTCGGCCGGGCGCTGTGGATCTGGTACATGCTGGGGTTGCTGATTGTATCCGTCGTTTCTGTGGCCCAGAGGGTGCCGTGGCTGTTGTCGCGAACCCGGGTCCGGCATTAGCCCTTGCAGGACGGTTGGTGCGTTCCTGAGTGTCCTGCTGGGGGTTTGCAATTTGCAGATCTGTCACCACCTGCGCAATGGCCCGCTCGGGGTCTGGATTTGTTACGCGCCACAGCCGATCCTCCAAATCTCGGATCTGTCTTGTATCCGCTTGCCGTTGCAGCTCATTACGCTGTTCCAATTCCTTCATCCTTCGAAGTACGGCTGCCATAGCTAAACTTGTCACCGCGAATCCGGGACTTCTGCAGTTGGGTCCTCAATTGGCTGCAACCCTGGGAGGTATGGGGCATCTGGGTTGACCGCGGGAGTTGATGCTGAATCTGAATGCACGTCACTAACGTGCACCGCATCTAGACCTGGGATCTGCGGCATCTGCTGCCTTGATTCCGCGGGATCTTCCCTAACAGGAGGAGGAACTTGGAGGTTTGTCGAAGGTTGATGAAGACCACTCCTTGTTGTTCTCACCATCGATTTTGTTGACTTTCACAACGTTTGGCGTGGAAAAAGTTTCCCACAGACGGCGCCAATGTTCTGCCTAAGGCAGATGTGTCCAATCAGGATTGGATGATTGATCTATGATTCAGGTGCCTTCTTTAGATACCTATGAGTTAGATATCTTGGGGACAACAAATCACACACTATCTGATGGCCTTAGCCTTGGGAGAGGTAATGTGTGTGTACTATCTAGGCTGTGTAAATAGGTAAAAAGAGATTAGATCATACCTGTAGCTTTTAGCTCCTATTTATAATGCTTACTTGTGGGCCTGTGCTGATCATGGGCCTCATTCTGGTCCATAACAACACCCCAACTCGCGATAAAGACCCAGGATAAAAATCTGGGATAAATGAAACTCTGGCAAGAAGCTGAGTTGAATATCCAAAGGTCGAGGTATTTGAACCCTCTTGCCTACGGGTAAGGTTGCGAGTTCTAGCCCGGCCAACAACGTCGAGGTATTTGAACCCTCTTGCCTACGGGTAAGGTTGCGAGTTCTAGCCCGGCCTACAACGTCGAGGTATTTGAACCCTCTTGCCTATGGGTAAGGTTGCGAGTTCTAGCCCGGTCAAAACTGAGGTATTTGAACCCGTCTTGCAAAAATAGTAAGAACGTGAGTTCTAGCCAAGGTAAATAATCTTGGAAGATAGGGGGACGCCCTTAGATTCTCATGTTCTTGCGAAGAAATCAAAATTATTGCTAAGAAAGCAACACATCCGAGTTTTGATAAGAAATCAGACTTTCGGAATAAAATGAAGAGATTACTGCTATTACATCCCGACAGCATGGACAACCAAACTACCGGGCTGGGGGGCAACTGTTATGGACCTGACAAATGCCCATATTCTAGAAGGACCAATAAAGGACATCACAAAAGGAAGGGAATCTCTTATTGATGACGATCCTATCCAGACAGCTAAACAGTTGGACTTGGGCCCCCAATATTCCTAAAAGGCCCAGAAGTACACTCCTTCAGGTAACCCATCTATAAATAAGGGGTTACACTAATAAGGTACACACACTCTCAAAATCCTCTCTCTTAGTTTGTCACTGTGCACACACCTCACACCTTGACTATCTCGATTGTTATTGTGCACAGTGATCAGCCTACCCTCAAGGGTATCTCATTCATAGATACATGAGAGAGGGCACTTAAATCCTACATAAAATATACTAGCCAACGGCTGGACATCTCTGTCTTTTAGACAGAACACTTTCTATCTCAGTTTTTGATTTCCTATTATTTAATGGTTATATTTTATATGAAATAAATAGATAATTAATTGGTATAACTCATTAACTATAATCGTTAAATAGATGAATATCAACAACAAAGATGGAGAGTAAGACTTTTTAATCTTGTACCGGAATCAAAAGATTCATGTAGCATTATCATATATAAATGGAAAAATAAAAGTATATCCTAAATTGTTTTTTATTATATTATACTTTTATTATTTATTTAATTTCGTAATTGGGAAGGGTTAATTCATGATTTTCTCCAAATTAAAGTATAAATATTTTGTAATTAATCAAATCAATTCTCGTTAATGGAGGTATTTATTTTTTGATCATATTATCATTATTATATTATTATATATTAGCTTTAATTGATTTTCCAATTATTAAGTTTTTTATTTAATTTTTTTTGCTAAAAATATTGTATTCTTTATTCATAATTTTTAATTAGATAATATCAATTTTTTCCAAGTTGGGTTCAATTAGTATTTTTTTCTTTAATTTATAGAATTTTTTAATATAATATATTTTTATCAATAAGTGTAGCATTCATCATTTAGTATAAATATTAAATGCATTTAGTATTAAATCATTTAATTCAGCATCCATTTGGTGAACAATTCTTGTCAAATGCATTAATTTTGAAAAAAAAATTTAAATGTCTTTATTTATTAATTATAGAAAATAAAGGGAAGACACCCTAATTAGTGTCCTTAATTGATATTTATTCAGATTTTTTGTATGAAAAATGTCTAAATTCAGTTGTGTATGTCTGTATTTTGTTTTTTTTTTTTAATTATTCAAATGAATTTCGGTGATAAACCCGACACGCGTATATATATTTATATATTTTTTGGTAATCTATATATATTTATATATGGAAAAAATATGTATCATTTTGAAGGATACAAAGTTGTGTCATTTTAAGTGAGAAAAATAGACAAATCATAGGAAGAGAGTGAGTGAGAAATTTTTTAAATATATGGGTTCGATCTTTTTGTGAGAGTGAGATTACACAAGGTGTGTCATTTCAAATGGCACACCTTTTCCCCTTTATATATTAATAAAGAAAAAAATATATCTATTATTACTTTAAACAATTTTATCTAATGTTCAACGAAATGACATCGTTTTGAGATTTAAAAATTAAAAAATTAGAATAATAAATATTATTATACTCCTAAAATAAATTAAAATTATAAATACACAATAATTATCGCTCCAAAACGAAGTTGTTTTTGGTAAATATTAGACAAAATTGTCTACAATAACTTTAAAAAAAACCAACCTATTAATAAATCTCACCTTTGAGCTTTTTTTTTTTTCAAATAATTTAACAACTATTTCGTGCAATGAACATGCATTTTTGAATTCAAGTAAAATGATATTTGCACAATTAATTAAAATAAAATCTTAAAAGTATAGATTATAAGAAAAAATATTTAAAATTTTAAGAAAGATATGCCTAATCAATTCTAAAGAATTTAAACTTAATTTTTTTTAAAATAACATGTATTATTTTAAAAAAAAGAATAGACTAAAAAATTAAAATATTTTCAATAAAATATACTCTAATTCAATTTATAATAGATAAATATAGAGAAAAGTATTTGTCATTTTAAATGACATAAAATTATGTCATTTTAAGAGAGAGATAGATACAAAATAATATATATATTTTTAAATTTAAATTACAAAATAACCATCCACTTTCTCCCTTCATGATCTTCATTTCTTGTGTCTATGATATAACTTATGTCATTTAAAATGACAAACATCAAACCCATAAATATATATCATAAAGTTTGTATAACATGTTATCAAAAAAAAAAAAAAGTTTGTATAACAAATAAGAAAAAAAGTAAAACACAAATTAAAAAGCGGTGCGATTTATGATAGGAAAGAATAAATCAAGGGTGTTACCTTGCAAGGCCAATTAAATGCATATTCGTGCATATTATATATTATTTATATCATATATATTATACTTCTTTGGTTATAGAGATTAGAATATATTTAATTGATATCATATTAAAATAGAATAAATATATGAATGCGGTATATAAAGATTGTTTTGTTGTAACCTATGGTTTAAGAATAATCTAAAAGCGAATCACAGTGAGAGAATGCATAGCATAGATTTGGAATAGGAAAGAAATAAAAATGACAAATATCAAACAGAAAGAGCTTCAGAGTTTTCAGAATCAGAATCACAGTGAGAGAACAAATGAAAATGAAAATGAAAATGGAAGATCCTTAGTCACAGTCACAGTCACAGACAGCCCTTATCCTCCTCCAACGGCTCTCTACCAAGACCTTACTCGTGATGCAAACCTCTTCTGGGAAAAGCTTCAATCTTTTCACAATTCATATGGCACCAAATTTAAGTAAGTGCATTTTTTTTTTATTAAATTAAAAAATACCCTTTTTCCACCATAACTTGTTCATTGATCTAATTTTATTTTATTTTTCTTCAGTTGCCTTCTTTTTAGTGTTAATTGTTGTTTTTGTTTTTGTGGGGTTTGGTTAATTTTGTTCATATAAGATGTAAATTTCTGTGCTTTTGGTGTTTTCCCACATGCCCAGTTATGATGATTTAGGTGCTTAATATTGAAGTTCTTCTTATTCTTATTATCTGTGAACAAATTAGGGAAGAAGGGTATTGCAGTAGCTCTTTGGATGGAGATAAATATTATATTTAGATAAATATTATATTTAGAAGATTTTCAGAGATTACAATGAATGGTGAGAAAAATGGAGGGTCATGATGTTAATCCAGGAAAATTAAGTTGATAGGAACCAATCTCGGATACATTCTGAATACTGCAAAGATAATTTTAAAATGCTGAATTGTAACATGAAAGGTTCATCTGTGTCCTTATTTATTTCCGTGTAAATATTGTCTTGATTCTACCTTCTTTTTTTTTTCTTGTGATAAGCAGTTTGTTAATTAAGTGAGTATTTTGATCTAGTTTGACCTTTGTAAAGATTAAACGTTTCCATGCAACTTTGTAAAATGAAAACACGGTTGATTTAATTATTTTAGGTTATAAAGGAGGTTTATGACAAGGTGTGGGGAGGGATTATAGGCTAAACTACAGGGAAATTGATTTGGCTAGGAATCGAACCCGGATCAATAAGTTGCCAAAGGACTTAGTACCATTTTAACTAAGGCTATTGGACAAATTGTGGTTGATTTTGTCTAAGATTTACTTTTAAAGATTAGTTTGCTTTAAGAAGTTTACCTTCCTTTCGATTGATTTTATTCTATACCTATTCTTTTCTCTTATCTATTTTCTTTTAGGTGTATATGGAGTTTGGTATGAAGTATAGATAATCAAAAAATTGATAGAACTAAAATTGGCATTACTTTTCTCTTTTTATTTATGTAGGGTTCCTACTATAGGAGGAAAACCACTAGATCTTTATCGTCTTTTCATAGAAGTAACATCTCGTGGTGGTCTTGAAAAGGTACGCATTGAATTTTTTTTTACTTTTATTAGTTGTTAAAAATCAGTGAACCCCAATAGGTGGCACAGTTGGTAAGCAGGCTGTGCCCAAGGAGCGAATTGTTGTGGCTGAAAGGTCGTTGGTTCGATTCCTAGGCGGAGCACCTTCGAGCCAGTGGTAAAAACCTTTACGATCTATGCCACGAAAGGGATTAGTCTCATCCAAATGGGTGGGGACACCGCGGGAAACCAAAAAAATGAGTGTCCCCTTATGCAATAAACCATGTTTGTTTTCTCTTCCCCCCTCTTTCTTTCATGATATGATTCAATTGACCTGAGTTAGGAGCTAAGGTAAAGATCTGAGGCTGGTTGTAGAGATTTTAAGTTTGCAATTTATCTATGTTGGTGCTTAGTGATCTTGAAATTTTTGTTAGCTTGATTTCTCTCGTTCATACAACTTTTCTAAAATGCATCATCCTAAGCTTTTCTTAAACTAATGCAGGTGATTGCAGATCGTAAATGGAAGGAAGTGATTCTAATGTTCAAGTTCCGGGATACCATAACGAGTGCATCATTTATGGTGCGCAGATACTATCTATCGTTGCTTTATCACTTTGAGCAAGTGTACTACTTTCGGAAGCAAGTTCCTCCTTCCTTGACACCTGGTATGGGAAGATGATTCTCTTTTTCCCCTCTCTAATTATGTTGTGATTTTTTCATCTTTGACCATCAATAATTTTATATGTCCAGAACCTTTGAATAGGAGCCTTGTCAATTGCTCCACAACCATTAGGGAAGGTGCTGCTGTGAATGATTTACCTGTTCAGGGTAAGTTAACAAAGCATTTAGATCTGTTTACTGCTTTGATGCTTCATATATTCATTTATATCTATATTTGTTTTCACATAAAACAGTGTCTCTAGCTTCTAGAAAGTAGAGTTTGTGTCTTCTTCCTCTGACATATTTCATTTGGGAGTGCTGACTTGGCGCAACCCTACTTCTATGAAACTGACCTTCTTGTGCTTGTCTTATTTTCAAAGAACCACAACTCAAGTAAAACCATTTATGTTGTTCCCAAAAAAAAGAAAAAACCATTTATGATATATAAGCTGACCAAATGGAAAATTTATTTTTTAAATGTAGTTTGCTTTTGTTTGTGTAACAAAACAATATGATTCAGGTCTGAGAGCCATTAAAATAATTCCTCATATTTTTTTTTTAAAAAAAAAACTTTCTTCTTCTTAGGTGTGTTTTTGTTAGTCAAAAATCAAGTAGCCCCATTAAATTTTTCGCCCTTTACCCAATAACCCTCTATGGCTTCAATTTTGACGTTAACCTACTCAAACCAAGGTTGTTGAATCGCAAACGTATTGTGTATTTCTTTCGCTGCTTTTTTGTATCTTGAATCGTAAGATTCAGAAACATAATGAAAAATGAAAGTGTCATTGTTCTTTGTTTGAACGTCTCTGTTTTGTATGTTGTTCTTTGTTTTCTGAACTTTTGAAACTGAATGTCTCTGAGTTTTTCTAAGAAATTTTTTCTTGCGCATGTCTTTGGTTAAAGTAGTTTGAAATTTTTTGTAAGAGACTCTCTGTTTTCTTGCGCAGGTCTCTGTTTTCCAGATTTGTATTAATTTTTTAAAATTTTGGTGAAGAGATTTGTATTAATTTGAATATCTGCTTCCCTAATCAACGTCTCTGTTTCCCCCAATCAATAGTGACTTTTCAGATTCATTTTTGAATTTGAATCGCAAATCAAATCTTTGTTTCCCTAATTAATAGTGACTTTTAGATTCATTTTTGAATTTGAATCGAAAATCAGATTAGATTGGATTGTCGTTTCAATTTTCAAATCTGAAATTGCAAATCTTGGGTTGGATTTCGAACCACACATTGCGATATGATTCACGATACGACACTGAATCGCAGAAGTTTCAGATTCATGCTCTGATACATGATTAGTTCCGGTGCATGTCAATTCCTATCATTCAGCCTTCGTATCGTATCATATTGACTCAAACTTACAGCATGTGGAAATGGGCCCTGCCATCCCAAATACCTCAAATATGGAAAACATATTCACAAAATTGATTGACTTTCATCTAGTAGCGCACTTGTCGAAACAAGTTCCACCAAAACCTTAAATTGACACACTTTCCTTACATTGTTTCTCTTGGCAATTTGTTGTTTACCTTTATTAGCTAAAGGGTCAAATTTGAAGGGTATTTACTATTAAAGTTGGTTTCGATGGCTATGTTGATCACTTGAAGGCTTGTTTGGTCGCCAAAGGTTATACTTAAATCTTTGGCCTTGATTACTATGACACATTCTCTCTGGTTGCCAAAAAGGCATCTATTACGATTTTCTTTGCCTTGGCTGCTATTCTTCGTTGGTCTCTATCCATTTTTCTTTTGTGGTGGGTGGGGGGACGGGTTTTCATTAGGGAACAGTGATCAAAATGCCACTGTTCACCAAGTTTTTTACCTAAATGCCACGCGAACAGTGTTATTTTTCAATATGCCACGTGGGCAAGTTCGCTGGACACTGTAGCGAACTCGTTTGCTGACGTGTCACATTTTTAGTGGACACCAAGTTCACTACACGGGGTAGCAAACTTGGTTGAAATACATATTCCAACCAAGTTCGCTACCCAATGTAGCGAACTTGGTACTTTTTTTTTTTTAACTTGGTACTTGTTATTCACTAGAAACGTGACACGTCAGCAAACTGAGTTCGCTATAGTGCCCAGCGAACTTGCCCACGTGGGATATTGGGAAATAACACTGTTCGCGTGACATTTAGGTAAAAAACTTGGTGAACAGTGGCATTTTGGTTGGTGTTCCTTGCATTAGTGTGCAAACTCCGCAAATTGCTATATGGTTCGAAACAGTCATCTCGAGCATTAGTTTGGCTGCTTTAGTGCCATTGTTCAAGTCTTCGACATGACTCATAGTGAAGCTTCTACGAGGACAGGGGAAGTCGTTGTTAGATCTTGGTCATTATCAAAGTTTAGTTGGGAAACTAAATTACTTCACAATAACAAGACTAGATATTTCTTTTTTTGTGAGCGTTGTAAACCAATTTCTTGACTCACTGTGAGACTCTCATTAGGATGCTAGGGAATAGTGCGATACATCAAAGGAGCACCATAGAGAGGCTTAATATATGAAGATTAGGGGCATATGGAAATTTGTAATTATACATATGCTGATTAGGTAGATTTTCCTTCATTTAGACGCTCTACTTCTGGTTACTATGTTCTTTTTGGAGGAAACTTGGTTTTATGGAAAAACAAGAAATAATGTGGTTGCTAGATCAAGTGTGTTAGAGAAATATAATATAAAAATATAATATAAAACTGAGTATCGAGTAATGAGAACTATGAGTTGTGAACTTATTTGGTTAAAGTAGTTGTTCAAAGAATGGAACATTTGTGCACTACAACCAATGAAACTCATGTGATAGTCAGGCTGCACTACACATTGACATTGATTGCCACTTTGTTCAAGAGAAGATTCGGTTTGGGGGAGATCGCAACAGCGTTCCTACATTCCAATGATCAATGTGCATACATCTTCACTAAAGCTCCCCGAGGTTCCCAAGCCAACCATATATGTGATAAGCTTGGTGCATATCATATATAGGCACCAACTTGAGTGTTGGTGTTAGAATATCTTAGGTGATATCATGTATATACTGTAGAATCAATTAGGATGATATGTATCTGGGATAGAATTATTGTAATTAACACCAACATTTATATATATAGAGACCATGTGTGGATTGTTATTGACCCACAATTTCAATCATATCTAGTTTACTCTCTAAACTTCAAGATTTTGGAAGATATATATTGACAATATATTACTTTCTTGGATAGATTCAAGTATTGGATTGTTGGGTGGAACAAATTGGAATGAGCTGGATGAGAAAAGAGAACCATTGGATGTCTTGTTTAGATGACTTACGAGATAAAAAATAAAAGTCAAGAGGACAAAGCATTTTGTTTATTCTCTCTTGCTTATGATTTTTTTTTTCTTTTTAATCTGTGAGAGGATGGAAGGGGAAAAAGAGAAAACTTTCATTTATTTATATATTAACTTCCATTTAAACCATTAAAAATTGTAAGAGATCAGCTCATGTGGGGAAATATTGCAAAGTGTCAAAGGAAACTTGCCCTTTTTTCTCTATACTTCCAAACTGGCATTCTTTCCCACATCCTTTTCTGTTATCTATTGGATTTACAAGAAAGAAAGTATCCTCCATATTCTATTCTGTTTCTTTAGTATTACTATATTCATGTCCTTTCCATTCGTGTATGCATAGTTCATTCAGAAACTCATTTTAGCTTTGATTCTCATTTATGGACTTTTGATGGTTAGCTTCATGTGCATTACTTTAAGCTCACCCCCATTTGAACTTGATTGTTCAATGTTTGAAAACATGAACCTTAATCAAATGAAATCATAACCATATACAGTTGTAATATCTGAGTCTGGAAATCTTAGCTTAAAATGGACACCGGCATACTATTGAAACTTGGTCTAAATAGGGTGCCCATAGGTCAATTAGGATGAGGCTACGATTTGCTGGTTGGTGAGCACTGCTAGGTTTGGAGATTTTCTTGCAAATTTTACAATGCATATAGACACCTTGCTTAATATTAGATATTATACAATACCCTAACCTAATGTTCATATTTATACTAGGAGTTAAGTCAGGTACTAGTAGTATGATACAATCCTTTCTAATATGAGGGTGTACAGTAGACAAGGATTCATGGGATCAGCTACTCAAAGTCTGTTAGTGCTGACTCAGCACATGGGTGAATCACATTTCTGTTACAAACAGTAAGCATGGATTGTGTTAGTGAGCAAAAGGATACGGTTATATGGGAGTGGGGTAGTATTGTTGGACCATCTTTGGGCATTTGGAACCTTGGGCACCTTAGGGTGATTTGGGAGAGACTAGGGGCTTTAGAATTCCTCTAGAATTATTCTTTACTATTATTTCCTTTTCTGTTAGTGCATTTCCAGTTCATTGTAATTTTCTCCTTTCTTTGTAATTATCTTTGTTTCCGGATTGTGCTTATCTCTTGATGAATATATGAAAATCTAATTATTCAGGCCAAAGTCCTTGTTCTTTGTATTTGAGTAGAAAGTCCTTATCAATTGGTATTAGAGCTCTCGATCCGGGAGCTTTTGGTATCCGATTTCAAGATGATTCCAGTGTTTGATGGAGTGGAAGCCTATGGATGGCAGATTCAGGTGGAGCAATATTTCATGGTGAAAGGAACACCTGAAGCTAAGAAAATTTCAGAAGCTGCGAAAGGACTGAAGGGATATGATCGCATCTAGTACCTTTACTGGAGGGGGTCAAATCTGAAGGCGAGTTGGTGGGATTTCTCCAAGGCCATGCTTAAAGAATTTCAACCAGAATACGACCTAGATTTATATCTTTGCGATGAAGATGAATAGAGGAGACTTTTGAATTCAGAAGCGGACATGGAAGGAAGCTTCGCGTTAAAGGAGGATATAAAGCAACTTGTGACGGGGAATGTCGGAGGAAAGGTAGCAACAACACCTAAAGTTATCTCCAGGATGACCTTGGAAGTTACTCCCATGAAATCCTATGGCAGTGTAGAGATGATAGAATAGAGTTCATGAAAGAAAATGAAATTAAAAAAGAAGTTATGGAAGATGTGCCTACGACTGGAGATTTTTCAGATATACAAAGCAAAACACAATTGTTTGAAGAAGAGGAGATCAGAAAGAGTTAAAATAAGAGATTGTGATGAAGGGGGAATTTAGGATTTCGAAGAAGCCAGACGAGCCTCCACCACTAGACCCGTTGAACCAAAGTGCTTGTACGGCGGCCATTGGAATCTTGGGGGCTGTGATGATGACAGAGAGGGTTGTGATACCTCAATCTCACATCAAAAGCATCGCAAGAGACAAGGAGATGGAATTAAGGGGATTAGGTCATTGGGTTAACTTGGGTCAGGCTCAAATAGTTGAATGGTTCCAATCGCAACTAATTATTGTTGGGTGTGAAGAATGGGCTTGCAAGCCCATAGTTTATTCTAAACTTACTAGACCCAAAATGCTGGGTTGGTGTCCAACAATCCAGGACTACCCTGTCATCTACAATTTGAATGGCTACATGGTGGTGGGCAATATGTTCAGATCAAACAAGTCTGGCACCAAGGTGGTAGAATGCGCATTTAGCTCGGCCAACCAGCGAAAAGAATTATCGATTTTGCTCCTACTGAATTTCACAAGGGTAGAAGACGAAACCTGCTTGACGAATGCTGAGGTGGTGGTGGCTTGCAGCAGAATTCAGCTCAACCAACCAGCAAAAGGTGTCCCTAGAAGTTTCGAGTAGCTATGGAATGTTGAGGTGGACTGATCTAGAACTTAGATGGAGCATGGAAGTCGTGCCCATACCCCTGGTTATGCCAGACGATGCTTTTGAACTTGTTGATGGAGACAACTGAATCCAAACCCCAAGGAAGTAGGATAAAAAGATAGAGAGGTATCAGATTTGGAGGTTGGGAAAAGCGTTGGGAGTATTCGCTTTTGACTTGTTGTTCTTATCAGTCTCAGCAAACGACATCGTTGTATGCTCTGAAGATAACCTTGAAAAGGAAGTTGACCAAGACAGAGGAGCTCTCCTTGAGTTTTATGCTCATGATGACCTTTACAAGGCTGTTGACGCGTATTTGAAGAAGCAAAGGACACAACTTAAGAATTCACAAGAGACCATGTATACAATTGTTGTTGGCGCTATTGCAAATTTAGCATTGAATGAAACCAACCAAGAACTCATTATGGCCCAAAGAGAGAGCATTGATATTGGTCTGAAGGTCCAATTCATTGCAAACATCTTGGACGCCAAAGGCTTTTGCAGTGAAGAGAATGGGGCATTCCTTAGCCTTGGTGATGTTAATTTGTCTGATTTGTTTTATAGTGCTGTTCTAGATTACACAAAAAAAATTATTGTGTCGGTAATGGAAATGGAAGATGAGCAATGGGATCCTGATAGGAGCTGTATAGCTGCATGCATGAACTATTTAGTTGGTTGCAAATTTGGGGTTTTACAATTCAAGCAATGGGATCCCATAGGTAATATTGTAGTCATCTGCGCTCACCTTAAGGACAAGGTGATTGTATGAGGGAGAGTATTGATACGATCTTTTCTAATATAAGGGTGTATAGTAGACAAGGATTCAGGAGATCAGCTACTTGCTGACTCAGCACAAGGGTGAGTCACATTTCTGTTACAAACAGTAAGTGTGGATTGTGTTAGTGAGCAAAAGGATACGGTTATATGGGAGTGGAGTAGTATTGTTGGACCATCTTTGGACATTTGGAACCTTGGGCTCCTTACGGTGATTTGAGAGAGACTAGGGGCTCTTGAATTCTTCTAGAATTCTCCTTTACTGTTATTTCCTTTTCTGTTAGTGCATTTCCAATTCATTGTAATTTTCTCCTTTCTTTGTAATTGTCTCTGTTTCCGGATTGTACTTATCTCTTGATGAATATATGAAAATCTGATTATTCAGGCCAAAGTCCTTGTTCTTTGTGTTATTTCTGTATTTGAGTAGAAGGTTCTTATCATAGTACTAGTACAAGCCCAAGCTCACTGACAATAATCCTAATAATCCTAATATTCTAACAGATTACGTGACTGAAAAGCGATACCTTGTTCTTATTGACCATACATCCCTCAGGATTTAGGCTATAACTTTTGTTGGAAACAATAAGCAAGCTGAAGATAATACTAACAAGCACTTATCTATGAAATATTTTAATGTGATATGAAAATAGAACTACAGAATATGATCTTAGATTTTTTTCCCCCTTTTCCTTGTGAATAATGTTAGTAAATATCTGCTTCTGTTCTTTTAAAACTGTTAAGTAATGAAACAAATTATCATTCTCAGATGATTTGTTTCTTTAATTTTCACTTGACATTGCTTTTTAGCTTTATGTTCATCTAATCAATGTGGGCAAGTGGATATACTTTTCATGTATAGCTGTGATAAGGATTTTCTTTCTTATATGCAGCTAGTCCGGTGCAGCTGCATGGTTCTGTGGTACCGGGAACAATTGATGGCAAATTTGATGGTGGATATGTAGTTACAGTGAGTCTGGGTTCTGAACAGCTGAAAGGTATTCTGTATCATGTTCCTAACAATGTGTCCCAGAGTTCTTATGCTGAAGGCATGTCTAGTTCGCGGAATCGCAAGAGATCAAGATTGGCATTACGCGATCCATCTCGGCCGAAGTCAAACAGGAGTGGCTACAATTTCTTCTTTGCTGAGAATTATGCCAGGCTAAAGCCCTCATTTTATGGGCAAGAGAGAGCAATTAGTAAGAGGATTGGGTTTCTGTGGAGCAATCTCACTGAAGCAGAAAGACAGGTATACATGCAATCTTTTTACCATTGATGAGGGGTTTGTGCTTTTGTTTTACTGCTGATTCCTTTTTCTTTTTGTAACTTCAAATATTGTTCTCTGACATTCCTAATGAAGATGAAGGGAAAGAAATGGAAAGGCTATTTGTTTATTTTCTAGTCACATGGATCATTTTCCTTCTTTTCCCTTCATCTATCTGGGCTAACATTGCATTAAGAAAGCTATAATTATAATAAGGGCTAAATTTGTTGTAGTAATAATGGCTTTTCGCATTTTTCATAATATAAAATTTAACTTGTTAAAAGAAAAATTTGTATGATAACTATAGAATCAAAATGCATTTGCTTGCCAAAAATGGAACAAAGACATGAAACTACCCTTATTTGTTTGAAATTATATTCTGGGGTTATTTATCTCCAAGACTTTCTCATGCAATTTTTTGTGAATTTAATGCAGGTTTATCAGGAGAAAGGGCTGAGAGATAAGGAAAGATACAGGGCTGAAATGTTGGAATACAAATCCAATAATTCAACTCCTCAATAGACTCTTTTATATGGAATTCTTTGACTGTCATTTCATATGTTTTTTCATCTTTGGTTCTTGTTATAGTTGATTTTCTTTGTCATTCTACAGAAAATTTCCCCTTGGGAAAACTGATAGCTATGATAGGTAGTTTTGTGACAATTCTGGTGCAAATTGTGATGAATGATTTTGCAAAACTTATTGTAACAATTCAGTTTATCTTAGTTACTCTAAAATCAAGGATGTTTCATTCAATTTATACCCCTTAATTATAAGTCTACAATTCATTAGTTATATGGTAGTCTTAGCACATGAGAAGCTATGCATTATGATTGATTATAAGTTT
Source organism: Gastrolobium bilobum (assembly GCF_033153095.1). Classification (NCBI taxonomy): domain Eukaryota; kingdom Viridiplantae; phylum Streptophyta; class Magnoliopsida; order Fabales; family Fabaceae; genus Gastrolobium; species Gastrolobium bilobum. The sequence goes on from NW_026898611.1 coordinate 34,480, forward strand.
TACACGTATTACCATTACTTTCACTCATTTCCGGGCTTGTAAGGATACTCACCTTATGCTGCTTCAGAATCAAGATATCTTAGGGTCATTAAACCATGGGTTTTATAATTCTCGAGCTACATGAGAATTGAAATCTTATGTTGTAGAGATAAAAAACATGTGAGACTCATATGTTAGAAAAAATTATGTGTAGGACCCACGTCAACACGAAGATCGAAGGGTGTATAGGAAAATTTCAATTCTCGTGTTGAATGATAATTATAAAATCCTTAAACCATATACAAAAACATGCTGAAGCATTGTCATAAGCTTTCTTATTTTCTAATTCAGCTTCTTATTTCCCTATTTCACCTAAACTTTTATTTGATAGCGATAGAAAGCTAACAATAATGTTGGAGGCATTTACTACATGAACATTTTAAGTATCCAAGCACCTTGGAAGCAAATGTAAGATGAATTTGGGTGTAAGATGTTTAATGTTGATTGATTGATCATTTTGCATTTCTTTTAAATTTTTTTATCATTTTGTCTAGGGGTGTAAATAAGCTAAGCTTAAATAAGTCAGTCTTTATAAAAAGCCTTAGTTTTGGCTTGACCTGTTATGTTAACCTGCATAGTCTTAAATTACAAGTTTGGTTTGGTCTATATTTAAAAAATAAAAGTTTTGGCTAAGCTTATTAGCCTGTTTAAGCCTATTAAACATTCAATAATTAAAAATATTAATTAAAATAATATTACTTTATTATCCAAAATTATTAAAATAATAATTTTATTTATTTTATTTAAAATAAATAATATGATATAAACCGTCCTATAGACTTATAGGTCCGACATATACAAAAAAAACCTATGATTTGCTTTTTAAATAGATTTTTTTAAAAGCTTAGACCTATTCTATTTGACTATTTATAATAGGACAAGCCTAACATAATATAAACTAGGTCGTAGGTCCCTGTAAGCCCACTTAGCTTATTTACATCCCTAGTTTTGTCACATTTCCCAAATTATATATTAATTTTAATTTATCTCTATTTAACCAAAGTTTAACTGATATTTACTTGAGTAAATAATTTAAATTGGTGTTGGTATCGGTCAAATTTTAATCAAATAAAGACACATTAATGTATAGTTTGGAAAGGGAAGCGAAATGATAAATTATTTTTAAAAAGGGATAAAATGATAATGAATCAATCGTTTAATATTAGAATTTTAATATGTGTGACACAGCAAATTTGCTGGACACATCACACTTTACACGAAGGAAATAAATTAAACACCCTTCTCAAACTCTACTAAGAAATGAAGAACAGGTATGATGAATAAATTAAGCAACGAATTGGCATGCGATTTTGATTTTTGAAGATGTATTCGTTGTCGTACACGAGGATCCAACAATGTTGGTAGCCTTTCAACACCCTTGCCAGTTGGCACACCAAATAAAATACATTTATTATTAAATCAAATTCTTGATTTTACTAAGTTAGTTTCATGATTTTCAAAAGTGGGGTTCCTGAAAACTTCTTGTTATATGTGATATTTTTATAATAAGCTCTGTCATGACTTTTGCTTGTTAACATTAAAATATCATTCAAAAAACGTAGGTCAAATTTATTTTTTAGCAATATATATCTTAAATAAAGAATAGAATATTATGCCTACCTTTTTTTTTTTATATTTATTTTATCTTTTTTTTTCTATATCGTTAGATCACAATCTCAATAAATTCTCACTCATTTTCTATCCTCCATTGTTGGTAGAGATTGTGGTCAAAACGGTATTGGAGAAAAATAAATAAAATATAAGTATAATGTCTTATCTCCTTGAATAAATGCTTCAAAAATTATAACATGAAATTAAAAGACAGTCTTAAGAAGGGTAATTACAGCAACACAATTGGCAATTTAAAGGGTACATTTTTATAGAATCTTGTAACTTCATGTTGAGTCCACAACCTTTATGAAAATACATCATATTCAGGGTTGGGTTTATTACAAACACATAAAGCAGAAGACTAACATAATAGATGCTAAATTGCCTAACCACATATAACAACCATATTGAAGTACCACACAAATGTTCTAGTTGCTCCTAAATATGGCTTACCCTATGTGAAGAAGGAAGGGAATTCAGGAGAGGAATACTCTGTTCATTCCTGAAAAAGTTTTGGGGATCAAACTTTGTCTTAATTTGTGCCAATCTCCTGAAGTTTCCCTTATAGTACTTCTTGCCCCAAACACTTGCTTTTGAGTAGCTTGTGTTGTCATGCTTGTTGCTACCTAAATCAAGATCCCTATAGTTGCAATAAGCAGCTCTTGGAGATTTTGAAACATATGGAGTCATGTATCTATAAAGCATTTTCATCCAGTGAAGATGCCTATTGGTTGCTTCAATGCTATTCACTTCCCACTTGACCAAGTATTGTATGTTAAACAAGTTTCCCTTTCTGTGGGGAAAAGGGATTTCAGATTCTGAAATTTTATTCATTCTACCACCAAAGGGTTCCATTATCACTATTGCATTAGTATCTTCTTCTTGAATCATTTTCCAAACCCCATCTAGAGCAACTTCTGGTATAGGCTCCTTTACAAAATCAGACTTGGCCTTGAAAGAGCTTTTGTATGTGGTAGTTCTGTTGAGCAAGAGTTCTGGAGGGTCCGATTTGTTGTATCCAGCAAAATAAAGAGCAGATTGAATCCAACTCATTTCAATGCAATCTTTATCCTCCAATCCCAATTCTGGGAAGCTCTCATTCATTATTGGGATTAACTTGTCTTTTCCACCAAGGAAGAGAGAAACAAAGGATGCTTCAAGTGTTGTCAAATTGTCACCATTATTTTGAGCAAGTACTCTAATGAAAAGATCTTCATGCAATTTATGTGCTATGTATTGCCACCTATGAATGATCTTGGTGGCTCCTTCCTCCACTGTTATCTGCTTGGTGAATCCAGTAACAATAGGTGGAACTCTAACCAACCTAATCTTCCATGCAAGAATGACTCCAAAACTAGTAGCACCACCTCCTCTAATGGCCCAAAAAACATCTTCTCCCATTGATTTTCTATCAAGAATCTTACCATTTACATCTATTAGGTAAGCATCAACAACTTTGTCTGCTGCTAGGCCATGCTTCCTCACCATGGTACCAAACCCTCCTCCACTTATGTGTCCACCCAATCCTACACTTGGACAGATTCCTGCATTGAATCCATGGATTGGACTTGTTTTGGAAATTTTATAGTAAAGTTCACCTAGTGTTACCCCAGCTTGAACCCAAGCTGTTTCTTCAGCAAGATCAATTTCAATTGAACTAATGTTTACAAGGTCAACAATGATAAAGGGCACCTTAGAACGATAAGATAGCCCTTCATAATCATGGCCACCACTTCTGATTCTGAGCTGCAAACCAAGCTCATTGCTACATAGAATGGCTCCTTGAATTTCAGATTCATGCAAAGGTGTTACAATGAGAAGAGGCTTTCTTGAGGAATTAAGCCATCTAGGATTTTGTTGGGATGAATCCAACACTTGTGGATATAGTGAGGAGGATGAACTTAGGACTATTTTTTCAATGGATTCAGAACAGCCACTAACTTTTGTTAACATGCACTCCTTGAAACTCTTCTCAACTAAAGTAGAAGCTGAACATGATGAGATTGAAAGAAGGAGAATCAGAAACAGTGCAAGATAATAACTCATCTCTATGCTTTTTCTTTAACTTTTTCTGATTGAGTTATGCTTCATATATACATGGCATATATATATATATACTGATATACCAGACACTACTACACTTTTAAAGGTAGAGAACATGTTGAAGTTATTTACATTGTGTCCTAATCACCCCAAAATAAAGCATAACGGTAGTGACATTTCCAAAGCAATTATGGAAACTTTGTCCTTAGCACCTGCCTTAATCAGCCAAGCTCAGCATAATTTATTTTCTTATTTATATCTCTCAGACTATATTCTATATCTATGTATTTGAAAATGTTCTTTCAAATTATTACATATTAATTTTCTAAAGTTGATATTTTTATTATATGACAATTATTTTTTAGCCTTTGATTTTTGTTTTTTTTTTTAAATTTTTCCACCAATTCATTAATTATTCGATTTAATTTGATTTGAGCACAATTGTATTCATATTAGAATGGTCGAAATCTTTAATTAAGGAGAACAAATTTCTTATCACTAAAATCAAAGTTTTTTTTTTAATCTTTCAATTTTTTTAAAATTATAATCAAAGTATAATTTTTAATTTTTTTTAAAAAAATATTACTTTATTATAAAAATATACGTTAATCAATGGGGAGAGTGGACGAATTCATAATAAGAAAAGCAATAACATTTATTGCGGTTGCATTTGTTGTAGACTTGTACTTCATGAGCATAGAATTTGAATTTTCGTTAATTTTTTAAGTATTTGATATTTCTAATTTAAAAATAGTATATATATATATATATTATTTATTTATTTATTTATTTATTTATCAATCCAATAAATATTGGGCTGAGCCTAATCACACACGGTTGAGGATGGAGGATGTTGATGAAGAGAAGGAAGGTGAGTATAGTTTTACGAGATGCTATGCTGCTTGGCAAGATGGGAAAGTAGCGAGATTGACGTCTAGGCAGTTTGGAGGAGACTGGTGGAGGTACCCTCAAGGCACTCCGATACTCGAGTCAATTAAAAATTCAATATGGTTCAAGTATTCAAAGAGAAATATCTTATCCAGACTGAATGCTTGGGTATTTATATAGTAGAATGTCTTGCTTCATGCCGTCTTTCATAGGGCGGTGTTTCTTTTCATTGATGGAGAATGATGATCTTTCATAGGCTATTCCTTGGTCAAAAAGCCTAGAGTTGGGCTAGTTCCAATAGGTCTGGTGGCAAGCTGATGCGTGATCTCACTATGATGTAGTTTTAATCGCTAAGTCACTTTTGACTTGTTTGCCAAGGCCAAGCAGGCGAGATGCCCACGTTTTAGATGCGGATGGGATTACTTCATGGTTGGGGGCGTTTGGTACAGGAGAATTTTTTTTTTTTTTTGTCTGGGAATCTCGATTTTTAAAAATATGATTTTTACATTCAGTTTATGATAATATCTGAAAATTAAAAATTTTAAAAAATTCAGTTTCCCGGGAATCAGAAAAAATGCCACGTACCAAACGCGCAAGGTTCATTGGGTCTTCTGGGCTTTTATTGGATTGGGCCTCAATCTCTCATCTGTTAGGATCAGATCACACACACACACACACACACATATATATATATATATATAATACGCAATCTTAATATATATATAATACGCAATCTTAATCATTGATTTTTTATATTTAACGGTTATAATTGATTAAAAATTTAATTTAATTTATAATTAATTAATGAGACTAACTCAATCAATTATTATGGTTTGATTAATGGAGATTAACGGTATTCTTATAATGGTATACTATATATATATATATATATATATATATATAGGCAAAATGATTTGTAATGTGACTGTATATAAGCATTGGTGCAGTCACCTAAAAATTACGTCGTTTTGGATGGGATAAAGGAAGTTCGCATTTAAAATTAATTGTAAAAAATAAAAATATTATATTTATTTTCAACTTTATATGGTTATGATTCCCAATATTTAATGTTTTATATTTATTTCCACCTTTGTATGGTTATTATTCCCCATATTTAATGCTTTTATATTATAAAACGACGTAGTTTTATATGATTGCACTAATCCTTAGGTGCAGTCACTTTACATCCGCTAAATCCATATATATATATATATATATATATATATATATATATATATATATAAATTTTAGAGTAAATACCTTTTTTGCTCCTCAGCAAATTTCACGAAGCCCGCTTTAGTCCCTAGCAAATAAAAAGGCCCATCGTGATCCCTAAAAAAATTCAAAATGGACCCATTTTAGTCCTTTTGAGGACTAATAAGGGTCTTTTTTGAATTTGTGAGGGACCTCGATTTCAACTAAATGGGTCCATTTTGAATTTATTTGGGACCACGATGGGCCTTTTTATTTTCTAGGGATTAAAGCGGGCTTCGTGAAATTTGCCGAGGACCAAAAATGGTATTTATTCTAAATTTTATAATATATTTAACGGGATAAGTTACACTTACTACCATTTTTTTTACTACCAACTTTATTATCGCTTGATCAAATGGTTAAAAAGTAATATCAAGTGGAAATTGTTGATTTGATTTTGATCCAACGATAACAAGATTAGTAGTAAGAAATAGTAAGAAAAAATAGTAAATATAACCTCCCTCGTCTTTAATTGAATAAAATCTAATATAATTTGCTTTTGAGTGGGTGAATCAGTGTCTTAAAACTCGGTACTGACATAACTCGGTCTAGGTACTGGGTCATCAGATTCAACCGAATTTCAAAATAATATATAATAAATATTAAATTATGAACATCATGTCCAACAAATAAAAGTGGTCCACTAGTAAGTCTTTTGATCCTCAAATAAGAGGATTCAAGTTCGAAATTTATTGCTTGGAAAATATATATATATATATATTACATAATTTAACATAAAACTGGTTGAACTCAGTTTTGGTTAGAGCTGGCAAAATGGGTCGAGCCCGCCGGCCCGCCAAACAGGGCGGGGCAGGCTGAGTTTCTCAAACCCGCTGCTCGCCAAGCCCGCCCCGCCAAGCTCGCCAGCCCGCCCGGGCTGATTTTTTTTTTAAAATTTTTAGTGTAAAATGTCACGGGCTTGGCGGGCAGCCCGCCCCTCCCGCCCAAACGGGACGGGGCATGCTCGGATATCTAACCCATCTTCAAAGAAGGGGCGGGGCGGGCCAACCCGCTTTTTGGCAGGCCGGGGAGGGCAGCCCGCTTTTCCACCTCTAGTTTTGGTACTGGTTGAACCACGGGTCATAACTGATTTATCGGATTTATACCAATTCGACTAAATGACCAATCTAATGCTCAATTTGAACTAATAAAGACACTGGATTACCGAAACTCAAGTCAATCCGAACTGGGTTTTAAGATAGCGAGGTGAATGTCCGGGACATTGACCATACTGCCCCCTTTTTCAGAATAATATACCTGAATGCCACTAAGTGCAAACTTTTTTCCAAACTGACACAGCAACATAGTCGCTGAGGTTCTGAGCTACTATGGACAGAACACGTGTCGCTTCTCCCGTGACTAGAAAAGCCTTGCAGGCCTGGTTGATGTTGATTGCCCACGTGTCAATGACAGGGCCATAGTAGCAAATGTTCCAGCGACTAAGGACACCAAAGTAGCTATCTTACTCATTTGGCCAAAGTAGCCGTGTTCTGCAGCGACTATAGACTATTTTTTCTGAATTGAAAGGCCTATGGATAATTTTCATTTAAATATATATAAAAAATAATTATTGAAATATATCATTTAAATATCCTATACTATTTCAAGTCCCCAAAAATAATTTTTCTGAATTGGCAGGCCTATAAAAAATATATCATTTAAATATCCTATACTAAGAGAAAATTTAAATATCATTTATCCTAATATTTCAAGTCCCCAAAAATAATTATAATTAAATTAAATATATACAACACAAATTTTTTAATGCAATATAAAATTCATTTATAGTTATAATTTGAAATTAAAAATATAATATTAAGTATCCTATACTTTAACTAAACTAATTCCTTTAAGAAAAATAATTCATATCAATTAACCTATTGTTTAATCCTATACTAAGAGAAAAAAATAAATAATTTAAATATCATTTATCACTTGAAATATTAGGATAAATGATTTTTTTTTTCTTAATATAGGATATTTAAATGATATTTTTTTTATAGGCCTGCAATTCAGAAAAATTATTTTTTGGGGACTTGAAATAGTATAGGATATTTAAATGATATATTTAAATAATTATTTTTTATATATTTAAATGATAATTATCCCATAGGCGTGCCAATTAAGAAAAAGTAGCCCATGCTCACTGCAGAACACGGCTATTTTTGCCAAATGAGTGATGCGTGTATCATTCAACCTTTTGTAGCTACTTTGATGTCCTTAGTTGCTAGAACATTTGCTACTATGGCCCTATTATTGAAATGTGGACAATCAACACCAATCAAGCCTGCGAGGCTTTTCCAGCCACGAGGGGAGTAACACGTGTCCCATCTATAATAGCTAAGAATCTCAACGACTATGGTACTATGGTTGTTTGGAAAAAATTTTACAATCCGTGATATTCAAGTATATTATTCTGAAAAAGGGGACAGTACGGTTCTGAATTCTAGTTAGTTTTTTTATTGGGAAAAACTCACCAATACCTATGTGGTTTACTCCAAAATTACATATGTCCTTATGGTTTATTTTTTATTATACATGTTCCTGTGATTTGCAAAATGATATATATTTTTTTATTATATATATCTCTGTGGTTTTTATCTTTTTACAAATTATAAGGACATAAGTAAAAAAAAAATTATAAGAACATAAATAATTTTAAAGTAAATCACATAAATATCAATTTCAATGTTTGACACCTTTTATTCTCTTTTTTAAAGACTGATACCAGTGTTACGGATAATGGAGAAATCATCAATCTGCGTACTGCGTACCCGATCCGATTTGACATCTCACTTCAAAACTTTGAATATATTAAAATTGACGAGTCATTCCATTTATATATTTCCAACTAAACTCGCTGGCCGGCTGATTTTGGCCAACATTTATTAATTAAGATTTGTGCATTCTTGACCGTCTCTGGTTTTGTTGCATTCTCAACATTGCTTGGCGCTGGACTAACAGACTCCACTTTAACTACATTTTTATTAATTTAACATATAACCTATATTAGATTAGGCCAGAATATAAAATTTAGCAAAATTAAATAAATTCAAATCTTTAGAAAATAAATTTAAAATATAAGTCATACATTTTTTAAGAGCTTAGAAATTGATCTATTTTATGTCATTTATTTTAAATGAAATGAAATGGAATAACTTTTTTATTTATTTTAAAGGGGATCAAAGTAATTGATCACAAACTAAGCTCACCACCTCTTATCGTTTCTGTTATAACAGTTAAGTACATGATGTAAAGAGAAGCTCAGAGTGGGAGCATATGAAGTGATTAAAGAGAGAGAGAAAATTTGTACCAAATAACAATCATTTATTTAATTTTATCTAATGGTTATAAGAGAGCTAGGTTCTAAGAGATGATAAATTTAATTGGTGGTAAGTATTATAAAAATAATATTATTTTAATTTTTTTGTAATTCTTAAATAAGTCTTAAAGGCTAGATAAATTTAAACAAGCTAAGCCAAATTTATAATTTAACTTATATCAAACTAATATGTTAGACTAAACCAAACTCAAAATATTGTGTATAGGCGTGACTTTTTTAGATCAAAGTTTAGCCTAATTTAATTCATTTACATTATTTATTTATTTATTTTGTTTAATTGGATTAAGTACTAGTGGTTAAAAACATGACAGAATATAGATTGAGATAGTTTTAACATATTATTTGAGAACCCCAAAATGTTCCGGTAAGAACATTCATTTTTTAACAAAAATATTACACGGAGAGGAATAAGTCGGGTGAAACTTACAAAGGAAAAAAATAATAAAACATGATTTACTATAGTGAGAAAGAGATTGATAGACATTATATCTTAGGAGAGAGTGATAGACATTATCATCTCTAATTTATTTTTTCCTTCTTATTTTTTTTATCTTTTATTTATTTTTCTCTTTTTAAGTTTTCTGCTATTTTTTATTATTATTTTCATCGAATTCCTTTTCTTTTCATATAAATATATAATAAAAATACTTTTCTTGTTTTACTATATGCATGTTGAATGGTGCAAATATTTCCCCCGATACACATGGGCTGCTTTTCAAGAAGCAAATAATGTAAGTCAACTTGAAAAAATGGCATTAATGCTAAGAAAACACAAAAGAAAAAATTATATCCTTTTAAAGAATACAAACTTAAATTCTTTTAAGAAAGAGTATGATTCATATTTTTAATTTTTTCAATCAGACTCATATTGTTTTGTGTCTATTTTTCTCTTAAAAAAACTTTAAATTTATATCCTTTAAAACGATACACTCTTTCCAAACACAAAACATCCAATAACAAAACTTCATTGATGTTCTTATCTAGGTTGCCACGGTGATATTCACAATTGATGTGTCAAGATATAAGGTGTTTCCAGTGTATTTTATTTTTTATTTCTCCATCACTTTATCAATTAATCCAATCGAGCTGAGACGAGATTATAAGAGCTGCTAAACTTTTCCTATCAAAATTTTAATACACAGTTACCTCTATTTAAACTGAAATAATTTCGTATCAATCCATTCACATATTTGATGATAGGGATTCTCCAGTTAAGCATTAAACATATTATAATAGTCTTTTTCTTAATAAATGTAGGTGGCTGCTCTTGAATTAGCAAATAAAGTAAGTAAAATCCTATAGAAATAATGGCATTGACCTATGCTTTAATCATTAAACTGCGCGCTCTACTAGAAGCAAATAAATTAAGCATTAAACATGTTAATATATATATTTCCCTCAATCAATCCACGTACGTGGGCTGCTCTTGAAGAAGCAAATAAAGTAAGTAAAATCCAATAAAAAATGGCAATAATGCTAATAAAACACAAAACAGTCAATAACAAAAGATTATTGATGTTCTGTTCCACGTTGAAATGGTGTGGTATTCGTAATTGTTGTGTCAGGATATAGGGCATCTTCACTTAAGCATTACTCTTGTCAATAGTCTTTCCTCAATACACGCGGGCTGTTCTTCAAGAGGCAAATTAATAAAGTAAGTAAAATCCAATGGAAAATGGCATTGATACTAAGAAAACACAAAACACCCAATAACGAAAGTTCTTTGATGTAATTACGGTTTAAATTTACAAAAAAAAAAATAAAAAATTACGGTTTAAATATCTTCATCTTTGACTTGCTCTACATTTTGGATTAATTTCATAATCGGTTCAAAGAATCAAAACTTGTGAGAATACCGAAAGAGTCAATTCGCTTTAAAAAAGATAATTAAGATTGGGTTAACTAAAAAAATAAAAAAAATTCTTTGATGTTTTCAAACCTGTTAGAATCTTATGATTCGCAATCCAATCTCATAATTTCATATAATTTGACAAGTCAGCAATACCTATTATATAACAAATTAAAGATGATTTTGCATGACGCCATATATACATGAATTGACGTGATTTGTAGGACTCATTGGTGGCAAAGTGGGCGGTCCGCCTCGCCCCGCTCCATCCCGCCAAAAAATGAATCAGCCTGCTCCGCCCCACTTTTGAAAGTGGGCTGAAAAACTCAGACCGTCCCGCCCTGTTTGGCGGGCTGGGCGGGTTGGCCCGCTAGCCCGAGCCTATTTTACACTGACCCGTCTCAGCCCGCCTATGCCCGCCATCAACCCGCCAAAAAATGAGCCCGCCCCGTCTTTTGAGATGGGTTGAAAAATTCAGCCCGCCCCGCCCCATTTGACGGGTTGAGCTGGTTGACCCGCCGAGCCGAGCTCGTTTTGCCGGCTATAGGACTCAATGACTCATTATTTTTTCTTTGCTTTCATAAATTCACATTATTTTGTATAGTAAATTAGGCTACTTGATCATTTGGATGTATTATTATGTGTATTTTATAACTTTGATTCCAAAGATATTTTTCAGTAGGGGACTTTTAGTTTCGCTTGCCTCTGCAAAATTATTTTTATATATATTTTTTAAATTTTTTTAATGAGTTTCGCGGCCCTTCTTTGAGGAACTCATTAATTTTTTTTTTGTTTCCCGCTTCAAGTTCAGTAGAGATCTATTGGGGAACTCACAAATCGCATCATGTGGCATGATCTCAGTCATCCAAAACCCTTAATGTTTAAAATAATATTAATGAATTCTCTAAGAAAAAGTCTGCGAAACTCACTAAAATAATTTTAAAAAATATATAAAAGCAAAACTAAACGCCCCTGCCGGAAAATAACTTTGGGGGCGTATCAAATGAGAAAAAATATCATTCGAGCACTCTTGAATGGTCAAATACTAATAGCCTAGTAAATCATGATTTAGAGTAAATACTTTTTTTGCTCCTCAACAAATTTTACGATGCCCGTTTTAGTCCCTAGCAAATAAAAAGGCCCATCATGGTCTATAAGAAATTCAAAATGGACCCATTTAGTTGAAATCGAGGTCCCTCACAAATTTAAAAAAGACCCCTATTAGTCCTTAAAAGGACTAAAATGGGTCCATTTTCAATTTCTTAGGGACCACAATGAGCCTTTTTATTTGCTAAGGACTAAAACGGGCATCGTGAAATTTGCTGAGGACCAAAAAAGGTATTTACTCCATGATTTATTACTTTAATATTTTTAGAAGGACAATATATTCAAAACTAATTTTATAATTTTTTATTATCTATACTTAATTATAAAATTAATATCGATAAATTTATATTAAAAATACCATTAATTTTGTAAGAAAAAATTAGTTATTATGGAATATCAATAAGCTTTAATTAAAACAAAGACAATTATGTTTTCTTTGACTTTAAAATTAAATAAATTGTTTTTTACAGTTTTGATCATAATTTTAAAAAGTATCATAGAATAAAAAGATAATTAATAAGAGAAAAAAAAATTATTTTCTAGGATTGTTTGTTGAGTAGGTGTGGTGAGTTTCAGGATACTTTAAAACTGTGTCTATCAAAGCTCTGGGTTGAGGAAATATTTTTCTTCAACATAGCCCGGCCTAAGTTCATGTGTGGAATCTGTGGATTGGTTAGGTTGGGCCAAAAAGTTTTTTGGCTAAATTTTTTTATCAATATATTAAATTAAAAAATTATTATGTATGGTTTTAATCACACGTACGTGTGATTAAAACCATCATACGTCCCATATGAATTAAGAAAAGTTAGCATAGTCAGTTTTAAACTAAAATACATAAATCTAAAAGTTCTTATTACATCGACCTAAGTTTGAGATAAACTAAAGTATGCTAAGTTCCAAAAGTCATAATTAATAAATTACATAAGTTAATTAAAGTTATTGTCCTCACATATCGCATATAAATTGGCTTAACATTAACTAAGGGTTGGTATCTAAGTTATACATGTTTGTTAGCAGATTTAAAAGTTGTATGGTTCAGATGTTTAAGTCATATTCATCATTCCATTTTTTTATGATGTTTGAGTACTAGAAAATTTCTGGTCTTCTAGTACTCAGTTGTGACTTTCCTAGCATGCATTCCCATCCGAGTCACAACGCTCGAACCTTCCACCTGGTTTCTTTGCATTGTACGGACAAGCTCTACAACTTTTTACAGGTGCTGACACTCTCTTTTCTCTACTCGTATTCCATTATGAAATTTTATCTTAAGCTGAAAAATGAATTTTTCTGAATATATTTTTTTAGAAAAAAAAGAAGTTGAATAATGACTCTATTTTTCATTTATTATTTTTCGTTGTCTTATATATGATTATCCTGTTAGAAATTTTTATATAACTGTGGGCTTCAATCAATTGTAGTTTTTCTTGTTTTAATAAAAAATCGGGCTAAGTCATTATCCATATAAGAGTGCAGTATAAAGCCCAGTTAATCAGTGATCCTTTAGATTTGGGCTTGGATATCTGTAAACTGATTAGTGTGGGTAACAGTCATCATGGTGTGATTGGATATCATGCTAACTTCTCTCTTTCACTTCTTTTTGGTGTTTCCTGCTATCAAAATGCATAAATTGAGTGAGAGAATGATTGAGAAGGAATAATCAATATTTCTTGCATTTATGAGCTTATTTTCACACATTTATGATTGATTCCTGGCTTCTTTTACTGAAAAATCACCCTATGTTAAAAATCACCATATTCTAATTTCATATAATCATATTTTATGAAATTTCTTACATATCCTAGTTGCGATCACATGTGAAGAGAGTAACATTTTGTTGTCTTTACATGTTCGTTTTTGTTGGGATAAATTTTAAATGTCCGTTTTTTAGCAGTTTTGGTTTTTTAGTTTCTTGTGTCAGTTAGAATATTAATGAGTCAGTTATGTCAGTTATAAAGTAATGAGGGTGTTATGTGTGGAGTTATTAGCTTATAAATAGCCTTTGATAGTTTGTATGAAATGTAGATCAAGAGAAAAAGAGAAAGAGCAAGAAAGCAAGAATAGAAAAGAAAAGTTTTTTTTGTAGATACACAAGTCTGGTTGTCTCTCACATCTGTGTGGATATTCAATTCTAACAAATTGGTATCAGAGCTATGGAGAAAAAGAGCGAGTTGGAGGTGCCACTCTTCCATGGAGATAAGGATGAAGCATTAGATTGGCTTCTCTGTTTGAAGGAACATTTTCGAAAAGAAAAAACCTGGACGAAGAACAAATGGCAGGTAGCCATGAGAAGACTCAGAGGAAGCGCAATCAAATGGTTCTGTACATGGAACTGCCGCGACTTTAATAATATGTGGAAGGATTTTCTAAAGGCCTTCATAACAAAATACTTGCTTGGACGTTTTGATCTGATTAATGAAGAAGATGAAATCTTCAATGATGATGATGAAGATGAGGAGAATCATGCGGATGAAGAAGAGACCGAGATGGCGGAGTCCGAGGTTGCCAACGGCAACGTATCCGCATCCGCAGAGAAGATCGACGCGTTGGAGCGTGAGAGAGATGAATTAGAGAAAAAGACGATGATTGCGGCTATGAGAGTCGTGATCGAAGACGCTGAGAGTGGCGAGTCAATTCAGAAGACGGATAGAGAGGATAAGGAAGAAGACGAGATGTTGAAGGAGCTTGAGAAGCCAGCAAAGGAACGAGAAGCGTGGAATCCGAGATGCTTGATGGAGACCGGCTTGGAGGAGACTGCGAATCCGAGTCTCATGTTGATAGCCGGGATGGGGGAGATCCTGGCTAAATCATCGAGTTCATGTTTTGGAAGAGACTTCGACCCCAACGTGACGAAGTCGACGTCGGCGACCGGCATAGGTCGCTGGTCCGAGATGTCATTGAGGAGGTGCGAGGAAGACGACAATGAAGGAGCCGAGAACGGCGAAAAAATGGAAGGTGCATTTGAAGAAAAGGATGTGGTCTTGAAGAGAAAAAGAGGTTTTGTTGACAATATCAATGATGCAGAAATTGGGATTGGACGAGGAAATAAAATTGTGAAAGCAACTGATGAAGTGGCGAATGAAACTGAGAAGAATTTGGGTGACGAGAAACTTGCAGGTGAAAAAGATACCGCGAATGAAAACAAGGAAAGTCCTGCTAATGAAACTGAAAATATCAAATTGAAGAAGCCACCGGATAAAATGAAATATGTTCAGAAAAATAGTTGCAGGGGAGATGTTTTTTTTGAGTTAATTAAGTTGGAAGGTGTTAGATGTTTTTTTTGTCAGTGATCAAGATTGAAGAAAACAGGCGCGATCAGAAAGTTGAAGGAAAGCAGAAGCAACGCGAAGAAAGAAAGAAGAATTTAAAATTTATGGGGGAGTTTTGTTGGGATAAATTTTAAATGTCCGTTTTTTAGCAGTTTTGGTTTTTTAGTTTCTTGTGTCAGTTAGAATATTAATAAGTCAGTTATGTCAGTTAGAATATTAATGAGTCAGTTATGTCAGTTATAAAGTAACGAGGGTGTTATGTGTGGAGTTATTAGCTTATAAATAGCCTTTGATAGTTTGTATGAAATGTAGATCAAGAGAAAAATAGAAAAAGTAAGAAAGCAAGAATAGAAAAGAAAAGTTTTTTTGTAGATACACAAGTCTGATTGTCTCTCACATCTGTGTGGATATTCAATTCTAACAGTTTTGCATTTAGAGTACGAACAAGCTCTACAACTTTTCTGGCCAGAAGACGTGATAAAATTGCGAGGAATATTTAGAAAAGAAAATAAACAAGCCAATGGAAGGTGGGTGTTTGGCAAGTTTTGTTCTTGTGAATGGAAGCTTTGCAAAACATAATGGGTTCAGTTCAGTTTAGTAGATTCTTCTTTTTGTAATTCGGTGCAACGAGTGTTGCTTGCATTTCCATTTATAGAAAAAGGAGTGAAGTTTAGAGATAATACCATTATTAGATAAATTTCTTACCTTTTATGCTAATCAGTGTTAAAAATTGTGGTATATATATCGGATTGAAGTTGGGGTATCTTCCGTCCATGTTCCCTTTAGTTCGATTTGATGTTTTGTGGCATTAGAGATACTACCCTGTTACCTCCTTTTGCCCAGGACTTTAATTGGATTGGATGTTTTGAAGTTGGCAGAGGCTAACGTTTGTTTCTTGTTTTCAAAAAAAATTGTTTGTTGTTAAGTTCGTCATGTATTCACAAAAGCTTCTTTGTGCTTCTTATTCA
Organism: Gastrolobium bilobum; assembly: GCF_033153095.1. Classification (NCBI taxonomy): domain Eukaryota; kingdom Viridiplantae; phylum Streptophyta; class Magnoliopsida; order Fabales; family Fabaceae; genus Gastrolobium; species Gastrolobium bilobum. The sequence goes on from NW_026898611.1 coordinate 50,848, forward strand.
ACATATATTTATGTAAGTCTTTTAAAGTAACATTTCTGATGGTATTTATGTGCGTCAGCTAACTTTTATGCAGTCATGCATCAAATCGAATTATTAAAACTGGTATTTGATTTGACAAGAGGAAAGATAATAGCAAACTAAGGTTCTCCACCTGATAATAGTTATTTTTTTCCGGTGATAAAAGCAATGTAATTGTGAGATGATTAAGTGAAGAGAGAAGATATGTCTCACTCTCTTTGTTGATATTAAATTATGGAGTGATTAAAAGCCCTTTTCCTTATTTTATATCCTGTTTTCTTCTTGTAAATGAGTGATGTGTTAAGTTGCATGCTGCAACTCTTTTGTATGTAGATATTTTTGTCAGAGGCTCATTGAGAGATACTTTGGGTTGCCCTGGCATTAGTCATCACAGTAAATTAGTAATAATTCTTTTTTCTGCGATTAGAGGAAGTTAATATTCACATGGTTCAATGTGCATATTCACATGAGCTCACTGCCTCTATGTTGTTGTCTGTAATAGATCATCTCTCCAATTTGTGTTTTGTTTTTTCTTAGGTGAAGTTTGCGCAATCAGCTATTAGCCTACCTCCTTTATGCATTTTACTGTGTCTATTGCATGGTTTAATTGTTGTGACAATATAATAAATATGTAAAAGAGAAAATCAACCAAGTTACATCTAAGCAATTGTTTCTGTCTGATATGTAGAAATCCATGGCTGAGATTGAAATAAATAAAAAAGATGTGTGTTCGCCTCATCACTATCTGCTTGTGTCTGGCAAGACAATACACAATCAAACCTGTCCCATATTATTAACCATGGATCTGGGAGCACTGAATCACTCTGCATAGAAACAAGGGGTTTGAAGCTCACTACTACATGTTCCGCAAGACATTACAGGTTCATAATTTTGGTCGTAGGAATCCAACAACAACAATTGCTTATCTCAAAGTTACTATCATGTCATAAAAATCATTGTCCAATTTCATGTATTTCATTTGATATAATCTTCAATAAAAATTTGCCCTGTGCTAATGCAGGAGCCCAAGAAATGTATTCTCATGGTTTGCTAGCAACAATTTCTTATTACTTGATAGCTCGTGTGTGTGTATTCAAGGCAATGAATATAAATGCTTCTGGTAGATACATTTGATTTGTCTATGTAATTGATGCACACAGTGAGGCAGAGAAGCTACCCAAGGAGATTGTGATTCCTAAAGAAAAGCTATGCAGACTCATGCGAAGGCCACTAAGGGGTTTACAATTAATATTAGATGAAAGAAAAAGTTTGTTTAACTATGGTGTGCCTTTCTGTTTAGGAGATAAGGAGAGAAAATAGATGAGGCATTGTATTCATACTTGATGTGTATATATATATATATATATATATATATATATATATATATGTTGTAAATAGTAATTATATAGTCATTTATTAGTAATTATGTAGTCATTTATTTGTATTTATTTAGTCCGTTACTTGTATATTGGGCCAAGTCCATTAGGTCAAAACTAGGTCAAGAAGTCTCTATAAATAGAGACCCCTATGTACAGATTCAAAAAAATATCAATAATATTTCATAACCCTTTTTCAAGTTGGTATCAGAGCTCTCGATCCTGAGGGCTCTGCTTCCGCGCCTATTGTCTTTTTTTTTTACAAAACCCTAATTTCTTTGCCTCTTGCCGCCATCAGCCGCCACCGAAAAAATTTTTCCGGGGACCTTTTGGACCAAGGGGACCACTGTTGACCTTCTTTTTTTTCGTTCTATCATTCTACGCAACGTTCCTCCGCCACAAACGACCCAAACACCTTCGACTGCCTTCAACCAGTTCTGTCTTCACCGTTTAGAACCCTTTCCGGTGACTTTTCAACCGCAACCACCCACAGACAGGTGCGCGCTCACCGGACGACCACACCGGAAAAATTTCAGCCGGAGAAGCCTTGCCACGCGCTCTCACGCGCCGCCTCTTTGTCCGCGAGTGAAGCCCACGCGCAGCTGCTTTCTCCGGCGCGTGGAGGCCCGTCCGGCGGTGTTTCTGGACCGGACCACCACCATTCTTCTCGTCTCCTTGTTCTCTTTCTGGATCTGTGTTGTTTTCTCAGATCGGACATCGTTTGGTATTTTTTCCGAATTTTTTGGCTTCTTAGAGCCTTTTTCGTTGACTGTTTTTGTGTGCAGTATGGCCTCTTCTCAAAGGAGTTCCTTTACAAAGTTTTATGATGGTGCATCTTCTAAACCTAAGAGAGATAATCGATGGTGTTCTTATTGTAAAAGAACAGGTCATATCAAGGATTTATGTTTTCGCCTCCATGGAAAGCAAACTGTCTTAGAAAAGATGGCAAGGATGCGTGGTCAAGCGCATTTTACTTCCTTTGGAATAACTCCTGCACCTAATGAGACCCAACGTGCATTTCGTCTAGATGAGTTAGAACGGCTCCGAACCATCCTTGATTATCTGAGTAAGCCATCTGATACTAGTGCTTTGGCTTTGACTGGTATGAGCCCCAAAACTCATTCTTTCCTTTCTTCATGTAATGATTTTAAACATTCCTGGGTTGTTGATTCTGGTGCTACTGATCATATGGCTTGTTGTGCTGACTCCTTTGCTTCTTATCATCCTACCATTGGAACTCATACTATAGTCATAGCTGATGGCTCACATACATCAGTTGTGGGTTCTGGTGACATAAACTTACAGCAGTCCTTACATCTTAAAGATGCTCTTCATGTTCCTAAACTCTCCACGAATCTTCTTTCTATTCATAAAATTACAAAAGATCTGAATTGTACTGTAACCTTCTTCCCTACCCATTGTGTTTTTCAGGATCTCGCCACGGGGAAGACGATTGGTAGTGCTAAAGAGCAAGGTTGGCTGTACTATCTGGTGTCACAATCTCCCGCAAATAAAGTAACAGATCACATCTTGACGTCTAATGGTCAATCAATTGCTGATTCTTTGATTTGGCTTCATCATAAGCGCTTGGGGACATCCTCCATTTGGTTTACTCAAGTCTTTATTTCCGTCATTGTTTTTATCTAAGCCTGTTGAGTCTTTTCATTGTGATGTTTGTGAGTTTGCTAAGCATCATCGTGTGTCTTTTCCTTCTAGTAGTACTAAGAGTGTTGAACCTTTTGATCTTATTCATTCTGATGTTTGGGGTCCTTCTAAAGTCCCTCATGCTTATGGAAATAGATGGTTTGTTTCTTTTATTGATGATTGCACTCGTGTAACTTGGGTTTACTTAATGCATGAAAAGTCTAAGGTACCATATCTGTTCTTTCAATTTTATAAAATGGTTGAGACCCGATTTGGTAGAAAAATCAAGAGACTAAGAACAGATAATGGTACTGAATATGTTAATCACAGTTTTTCCCAATTTATACGAAATCAAGGTATGATTCATGAACTTAGTTGTGTAGACACCCCTCAACAAAATGGGGTTGCTGAAAGAAAAAATCGTCACCTTCTTGAAGTTGCTCGTGCCTTACTGTTTCAAACACATGTACCCAAATGCTATTGGGGAGATGCCATTCTTACTGCAGCGTTCTTGATCAACCGTCTACCCACTCGGGTTCTCGATCATGTAAGTTCTATTCACTCCATGACTTCTTTTTTTCCTTCTGTTCCAACTTTGCAAAGTCTTCCTCCTCGAGTGTTTGGGTGTGTTGTCTTTGTTCATATTCATAAACAGCATCGCAGTAAGTTGGATCCTAGGGCTCTTAAATGTGTCTTCCTTGGATATGCTCCTGATAAGAAGGGCTACAAGTGTTATCACCCTGGTAGTCGGAAATTTTTTGTTTCTATGGATGTTACATTTCAGGAATCTGAGTCCTTTTTCCAAGGTCCTCATCTTCAGGGGGAGAATAATTCACTAGAAGACTCATCACCTTCCTTCTTTGAATTTGAATCTTCAGTGTCTGCTCCTTCACCTGAGTCAATGTCTCTTCCTCTTGTTCCTGTTCCCAATGTGTCTATGTCTTATCCTCCTGTGACTGATCCTCCCATGACTGATACACAGCCCACATTGCCTCAGCAGCAACCTCAATCGTCTGAACCACTGGTAAGTCCTGAATCTCATATTTCTGATCATGATACTTCTGATGACTTACCCATTACTACTGATTTTGATGATTTATCCATTGCTCTTAGAAAAGGAAAAAGATCATGTCCCAAGAAATCTTGTTCCTCTTGTACTCAATACCCTATCTCCCATTTTGTTTCCTCTGCTAATCTGTCTGTGCAGCACAAAAGCTTTGTTTCAGCACTAGACTCTATTGCAATCCCAAAATCATTACATGAAGCCTTGAAAGATGGGAATTTGGCTCAAGCCATGCAAGAGGAGATGCATGCATTGGAGAAAAATAAAACATGGGAGGTTATTGATAGACCTACTGGAAAGAAAGCAGTAGGGTGCAGATGGGTTTATGCCCTAAAATATAATTCTGATGGAACTCTTGAGAGATACAAAGCTCGATTAGTTGCCAAAGGTTACTCTCAAACCTATGGCATTGATTATGAAGAAACATTTGCTCCAGTTGCAAAGATGAATACGGTGAGAGTTTTGTTATCCCTTGCTGCCCATTACAATTGGGATATAAACCAATTTGATGTGAAGAATGCTTTCCTCAATGGTGAGTTAGAAGAAGAAGTCTACATGGAAATTTCGCCTGGTTTTGATTCTGTGAAGGGAGAAAATAAAGTTTGTAAATTAAAAAAGGCCTTGTATGGATTGAAGCAGTCACCTCGTGCCTGGTTTGGAAAGTTTACTAAGGTTATGATGACCTTAGGATATAAACAAAGTCAAGGAAATCACACTCTTTTTTTCAAGCACTCCCAAAATGGGAAGCTTACTGTGCTCCTTGTATATGTTGATGATATTATTATCACAGGTGATGATTTTGTGGAGAGACAGATTCTGCAAACACGGCTTGCCTCTGAGTTTGAAGTCAAAGACCTTGGGAAACTGAGATATTTCCTAGGGATAGAAGTAGCTCATTCGAGCAAAGAAATCTTTATCAGCCAGAGGAAATATGTTCTTGATCTTCTCAAAGAAGCAGGAAAGCTTGGGTGTAAACCCTCTAATACTCCTATTGAGCAGAATCACAAGATGTGCTATGAAGAGGAGAGTCCTCCAGTTGATAAAGGACAATATCAACGGCTAGTTGGGAAATTGATATATTTGGCCCATACTAGACCAGACTTAGCTTATGCTGTTAGTGTTGTCAGTCAGTTTATGCACGATCCAAAGGAGAAACATATGCAGGCAGTAGAGAGAATTCTTCAGTATCTGAAAGGTACTCCTGGTAAAGGGTTGTTATTCCGACGTGATGGCAATCTATCTTTAGAAGTCTACACAAATGCTGATTAAGCTGGATCCGTGACTGACCGTCGTTCTACCACTGGTTATTGCATGTTTCTTTGTGGTAACTTGGTGACATGGAGAAGTAAGAAACAATATGTGGTCGCCAGATCAAGTGCAGAAGCTGAATTTCGAGCTATGGCTCAAGGCATTTGTGAGTTATTGTGGCTGAAAATTGTACTTGATGATCTAAAAATAAAATGTGAGGGACCTATGAAGCTGCTATGTGATAATAAGTCCGCTATTTGTATAGCTCATAATCCAGTTCAACATGATCAGACTAAACATATTGAGGTCGACCGCCATTTCATCAAAGAGAAACTTGATAGCGGGTTGATTACCACTCCATACATTCCCACTGGGCGTCAATTAGCTGATCTATTGACAAAGGGGCTTCCTTCAGATAGTT